>NW_026859292.1:0-5277 GCF_026571515.1 Ruditapes philippinarum
TTTGGCCCCCATGTGGTAATGAATAGACTTATTGTGTTTTAATATTTTTTGTATGGAAGTCAGAATACTATTTTGTTTACATTTTGCTACTTTCATGACAAAATAATTCAACAATACTTTCTTCAGGTGATAAGTCACGCTTTAAAACCGTTATTTTAATGTTATTAACTTATGTTTGCCCTTCCTAAACAATAAAACTATGATTTGTTTCTTAGCCAGAATCATGATAACGTGCCTTACGTGATAACGTAAACAAGGCATCGCCCAACCAACTTATCAAATATAGTAGGTACGGGCCAGGCAAACATTTATTTCAAATCGCCCATTTTAATCAGTTTTAACCCCAATTTATCCTATAAAACTGAGTGAGCCATTTATGCTTGATAAAGACAAAAAATCTGCTTAAAATCCCATTTAAGCCCCTAGAAAAGAGCTACCATAAGATGCCTAAAATTTTCATAAATGTAAGTGGCGTCCAAAACCTTTTAACCACTTGACAGACTGGCACAGTTTGCAGCCCTGACATTTTTATACCAATATTCTAGGAAAGATCTAAATGTGTAGATTGCCCTCCTTAATTGTAACCAAAATTCCCACAAATGTTAGTTACAGGCACTATTGCCTGTAACAGGACCAATGTGTCCTTTGTGAAGTTTTGGAACATATTGTCGAATACAGTGTACTGCCAGCTAGACATTATAGACGTTGAAATATGATTTTTTTTTCAAAACGGCTTATAATAAGCTTTTTGATATATACGAGGGTTGTCCCAATACTCCGTGACAAAATTAATTAACGGCGGCGCACTTAAGATATTAATCGCATATTTAGATAATTATTAGAAACAAACATATTCTACATTTGTTGAAAATTTCACTTCAATATCTTTACAAATAACATAATGAGCAAATATTTAAGGCAGACAGTACCAAATACGCGGCGCACACCAACGTCATGACGTCATTCAAGCACCTTTCTCAAAGTACATGTTCTCACCACAAAACTCAACACACTTCCTGTGACGTTTCACCCAAGTCTCCAACACATTGTGAAAACCAATCTTTTGATAGTCCTCTGTTAAAGGATAAGGTGGCTTTCATCAAATCTTCGGTAGACACAAACCGCCGACCACGAAGCTGTTCTTTCAACTGCGGAAAGTAGGCAAAGTCAAGGGGAGCTAAGACTTAGTCAGGTGAGTAAGGTGGATGAACTACACCTCTCACAAGGCTCACAGCAGTGAGTCAACTACAATGATGCTCCCTGAGAGACAGACGGATTGATGCCAGACTAATATATAATGTTCTTTAAGATCGTTCATGCAGTAATATAAATTAATAATGCTTCCTTATTTTACAACTCCTATACATGACTCACTAGATACAAGCATCCCCTTTTATAGACAAACGATATAAATGATATACTCCATGTAACTACTTTATGTCCACTATTTACCCAGAAACCAACATAATGTGGATTTCTCTGCTGGTCTAGGCAAGGGATAACGAAACTGTGCCACGATCAAGTTCTTAGCGTACAGCCTGTTTTTAGCTACCAATTTTCTCACAAATCTATCTATCTTCCGTAAATGTCATACATATTTGTATTACTTTTTGTTTTCTCCTTTAATTTCTTGCACTTAAGCGCACCTGCACATAATACTCAAAAGGGCGTGATGACAGCTAGATGCTTTTAAATAATTTAGTTAACTATAACCTATGCTACAGTTTAACATATAGCGGTGTTCAACATTGTTATTTACGCATCCGGTAAATTTTAAAAGACCTATTTTTGTAATCTTAGCAATCTGTTCATTTATTGAAATTGCAAATCAATTGATTTAATTTACTGTTAAACAAGTAAACCTGATAACCACGAGTACTTGTCATTTCTTGCTAAGTTAATGGAACAAATGAGTAGAAGTTGTATTATCGGATAGGAACTGAAATCCGGATAAAAGATAAGGGTGCATAGAAAAACCGGAAAGCACCGGATAGCACCGAAATACCGGAAAGCACTCAAATTTCTCATAAAAACATATGAAAGCTTTATTTTATCGGTTTGAAAGTGCTACCAATCGATTAATTAGATCAAAATCTGGCAGACAAGTCATTTTTATAAATATTTATTGATATTTATTACGAGTATTTAGGAAAATAGATATATCGATTGCTTTCCGGTCCTGTTAAGATACATGTACATTACCGAATAGCAATATTGTTTGTCAAAGTTATACATGAAAACATTATTTTATTGGTTTGAAAGTGTTACCAATCGATTTATTATATCAAATTCTTTCTGACAACATATTTTTATAGTTATAATATGATTATTATTACGATTATTTAAGAAAATAGATATATATCGAGTGCTTTCCGGTCCTGCTAAGATACATGTACATTACCGAATAGCAATATTGTTTGTCAAAGTTATACATGAAAACATTATTTTATTGGTTTGAAAGTGTTACCAATCGATTTATTATATCAAATTCTTTCAGACAACATGTTTTTATAATTATAATATGATTATTATTACGATTATTTAAGAAAATAGATATATCGAGTGCTTTCCGGTCCTGCTAAGATACATGTACATTACCGAATAGCAATATTGTTTATCAAAGTTATACATGAAAACATTATGTTATTGGCTTGAAAGTGTTTTCAATCGATTTATTAGGTCAAAATCTTTCAGACAACATGTTTTTATAATTATAGTATGATTATTATTACGATTATTTAAGAAAATAGATATATCGAGTGCTTTCCGGTCCTGCTAAGGTACATGTACTTTACCGAATAGCAATATAGTTTATCAAAGTAATACATGAAAACTTTATTTTTTTAGTTTGAAAGTGTTTCAATCGATTTATTAGGTCAAAATCTTTCAGACAACATGTTTTTATAATTATAATATGATTATTATTACGATTATTTAGGAAAATAGATATATCGAATGCTTTCCGGTCCTGTGAAGTTACATATACTTTACCGAATAGCAATATAATTTCTCAGACAATCACATAAGATCTTTGTTTTGTTGTATTGTAAATGTTACCAATCGATTTATTAGGTATGATATAGTATGATTTCATGTTTTATTCTAAATTCTATGATTATTTAAAATGTATATATATATATACCTTGTCTAATATATTTATATATGTTCATTTGTTGTAGGCTATGTGGAGGACAAGAGGATTCAAAATCGCATGAAGAGAAGAAAATTAACGAAACTAATTACTAAGAACAAAATAAACGGATATAAAACAGAACTTAGCAAACATATATACATACATAATTGAAAAATAAATATGATATTGACATCAATCAAGGCACTCTTCAATGGGTTCAAATATAGAATACAACAACAGATATGTCTTCTTTTTTTCAGATTACATTTAAAAATAAGGTTGATTATAAATTTCTATATTCATATATGATAAGTCTTAACGATTGTCATGATTTTTGATATTTTATTTAAGAGATATTCCAATTTAGATTTAATAGCACTGCTGGCATTTACAGAAAAAATATGGTAATGGATTAATTTTGTTGAGGTTTACGTACAATTTTATTCAAATAAGAGTAAATTTTAATAAGACCTTGATATTAAGTTCTAAGAGATTCCGTATATATCCGTTATGAGTGCCGTAAATTTAATTCTTCATTAAAAAAATTAATTTTTATATCAAAAGAGTGTGTAATTAATTGCAATTTCTAATTATCTAATTTAGTGTGCATGTAAAGGACAGTGTCGGATTAATGCAACTTTGATGTGCAGGTCGGTACATTCGATTATCATAATTGTATACAATTTGATTAAATCATCACCTTTAGGTGCTACAATAAACAAGGTCTTAAATCAGCATGGATTAGCACGTGTGATAAACAATACAACAACTACTGTCCTCCACTGATGACCACATTGTTTTTCGGTACACATAATATGGTCAAAATAAAGACATAACTGAACGAAAAATTTTAAGTTTTTCTTTATTTCACAAAATATAACAATATAATAATAATAAATATGGATCAATGCTTTGAACAACTTCTTTGTACTTTTTACACATCATCTTTCTGTCTTTCACACAACCTATAAAATATTAGAATATGATACAATGATATATGGTATGAGCAAGATTGAAAAATCGTGTAACTAATCATAATATTATACATGAATAAAATAAGTTCACTTTAATAAATCAATTTCTAACACTTTGAAAATCGCGTAATTAAACATAAAATATTTATAAAAACAATATATATGTATAAAAACATGTTGTCTGAAAGATTTTGATCTAATAAATCGATTTGTAACACTTTCAAACCAATAAATTAAAGTTTTCATGTATTACTTTGATAAACAATATTGCTATTCGGTAATGTACATGTAACTTAGCAGGACCGGAAAGCACTCGATATATGTATTTTCCTAAATACTCGTAATAATAATCATATTATAATTATAAAAACATGTTGTCTGAAAGAATTTGATATAATAAATCGATTGGTAACGCTTTCAAACCAATAAAATAATGTTATCATGTATAACTTTGACAAACAATATTGCAATTCGGTAATGTACATGTATCTTAGCAGGACCGGAAAGCAGTCGATATATCTATTTTCCTAAATACTCGTAATAATTATCAATATATATTTATATAAATATGTTGTCTGAAAGATTTTGATCTAATAAATCGATTTGTATCACTTTCAAACCAATAAAATAAAGTTTTCATGTATTACTTTGATAAACAATATTGCTATTCGGTAATGTACATGTATCTTAGCAGGACCGGAAAGCAATCGATATATCTATTTTCCTAAATACTCGTAATAAATATCAATATATATTTATGAAAATGACTAGTCTGCCAGATTTTGATCTAATAAATCGATCGGTAACACTTTCAAACCGATAAAATAAAGCTTTCATATGTTTTTATGAGAAATTTGAGTGCTTTCCGGTATTTCGGTGCTATCCGGTGCTTTCCGGTTTTTCTATGCACCGAAAAGATAATATCGAAGATTTTGGTGCATGATATATATTGTCTATAAATATTTCCATTGTCTAAAATACTTTCAATGGGAATTGTTAGATTTGTTACCATAAAACTGTACTGTATGTCATTTAAGAGAGGAAAAATAGATTAAGCCATTTGCAGATTTGTGAAACTAGCTTGTGCCAGTTGTGGTTCAATGAGTGGAATGACAAGTACTGAAGTATCTCAACAAATTGTGCGCCAGGACTTTTTTTATTATATCAGGT
>NW_026859293.1:0-37720 GCF_026571515.1 Ruditapes philippinarum
AAAGGGCAATCAAATTATGAATTTATTTCAAAAGTTAACATATATGTCGATTTTCAATAGATTATAATTAAATAAAACACTTTGACGTAGTAATAAAGGTATTTTTTATCGTTATTTTTCCAAACATATTAAAGTAGTATAGTATTGGACGCAATCAATTTCAGATACATATACTTCAAAGAGAAATATTTGAACAAATGTTGTAAAAACGAATATTCGAATATATTCGAATATGGAAAACGAATATTCGAACATCAAATTCCTTATTCGTTCCCAGCCCTAGTAAATAGACTTACTTTAGTTTAGGGGAGACATCTGGAAGTGGACATACACCAAGATCTTCGATAAGGCCTTCCATCCTGTCAGCAGCTCTCTTGGACTCAGCCACTTCCCTGAAATATAAATGCTATCTTGACCGAGTGTAAACAAAAACATTATAATGTTATGTGTCAGGGTTCGAAATGCCCGGATTTTTCAAACCCTGTAAGCCTGTTGTGTTGACAATGTCATCTTTATAGTTAATTGATTATGATGGTTTTTATACAATTATCAAATTTAAATGTTTTGTTATGTTCAGTCTAACATCCATTCACAAAAGTATTTTTAAAATGTACAGCCAGACTGTTCATCTAACCATCATTCATGGGAAAATCCAGTTCAATACAAAGAAAACAAGCATTATAGCTTGGCATTCCCAGAGCAAATCATCATTCAATATCCACATTTTCATTGACCATGTAATTGAACAATTTAGAAATTGTTGATGCAAGCAATTATCTGAATCTTACTTCATTTCTTGATGGAAGGCATCCTTGGCTGCCTTGCGAGTTGACATGTCGGCCACATGTTCAACAATGTTTCCAGCCCGTCTCTCCATGGTCTTTAGGTTTTTGTTACTAATCGGCTTCAGGTTCAATGATGCCAGGAAGTTATTTACACGTACGAGCCCACCTAAACTGTCGATCATTGCTAAAAATACCAAACAATAGAAGCAATGAAGCAAAATGTTTGATTGAAACCATTTACATCTAAATCTTATCATTAAAATTGGCATATATTATATGTATTGATGTAACATCCACGAATGGTCACATGAATGGTCACAGCAGTACGCTCGACCTATTATTGTTATTTGGTATTTTGAAAGGATAATGCCACAGTTTTTATGTATGTATTGCAGCATAAGTGCTAGTACATGTGCAATATGAATACAGCTTACTTACAGTAAAATGTGTTACAGGTTTATTCACACATAAATTTGTAAATGATCACTGATAGTGATATATGTCGTCATAAACAGCTGGACATTTAATAAGTTCTTGTAGTTCATGACAAATAAAGCTGGGGGGAGTGTAACAGTACAGAGAAATCACGTACAGATGGGATTTAGACATGATGTATGATGTAACGGTGCAGTTTACTGCTAAAATTGATTGATTACAGAAAAAAAACTGTCAATGTAATTAATCACTGGTATCATATACAATAAAACAATAGCTGTATACGTGGTTTTTTATTTATTTATTAAAAAAAGGGGTACGTTACGATACCGAAATCAACTTGATTTCGGTAAAGTTACCGAAATCAACTTTTCATTACCGAAATCAACTCGTAAAAACCAACCTAGTTAAAATATTGCTATTATTTCTTCATTATTTGAAGAAAAATAGTAAAATAGACTTTCAGTTAAAAAATCTATTGAAAATATTTTATTTTAATGATGTTATTAACAAAAATGTAATTATTGAGTTACTTCCCTTTGTTCTAAACAACCCGTTATGTGTTTAGCATTACCGAAATCAGCGGTGAAGTTTAAATTATGTATATAATTAGTAGATAGTAGATTAGATAACTCTAGTAGAGCTCTATTTTATAGACATATTTCTGTTTTTAAGTTTCAACCATATCTAAATATTATCAATGTTGAACGGTTTTGTAAAGATCTCACTACGTTAAGAGTATCATCTCATAGATTGCACATAGACTCAGGTAGATGGACTAAACCAAATAGTACACCTTTAAATGATAGAAAATGTTTTTCATGTAATGTCTTAGAAGACTAGTACCATTTCATATTAGAATGCAATGTATATAATGATTTAAGAAAAAGTCTGATACCGCCATATTAGCATGTTATATATCTGCACGTGATTGTCGTGCATAACAATTTTCTAAATAAAATCGTATTTTTTAAAAAGCTATGATCGGATTATGATGGAAAAATAAAATATTCTGTAATATGAGTTAAAGATAATTATAAATTTTGTACATGTTTATGTTTTATGAAGAAAAAATATTCAACTTCAATCGGAAGTTTATGATTTTCTATTATAAATTTGAATACAGATATATAATTCGACTGCTCTAAAAATGTTCCATAAAAATTGTATAATGTATCAGGCAGTAAAATTGGAAATTTGAAAGTTTGTGTCTTTCTTTTATTGAACAGTTTAACTATATATTAACAAATCACTAACATATGTTATTATAATCTACATACAATATATGTCAACTGTACCTCCTGTCTTAATTACTTCACACCTTACTTAATACAGTAATACACAGCATGTCATATCGTACAAGTTACAACATTTCATAATTGAAATTTGTCAGTAAAAAGTGTTCCTTTTTTTTCATCATATAAATATATACCAGTCATTCCATAAATTTATGCTGTTTACAGATATGAAATTTAAAATGATTTTAAATCGATCAACATAAAATCATGACTTAACAACTTTTTCAATAAGTATAATATGTAGTTAAGTATCCGGGACATCAAAAAATTGCATACATTTTTGGAACAACTGATATGCAATTTGGTAATAATAATATCAAAGCACCTTGTCTCATATACCGAAATGTTTTCTACGGCCACCCCTACAAATTAGTTAAAACCGGTCTTTTGACAATTTATTTAATATAAAATTATATTTTTACCAGCTTACTAGATCTGAAATATGTATAATATAGAACTATAAAAAAAGTCTTTTGATATATATTATATAGGGATGGTCGCTATACGTCATTTTATATTAAACTGTAATGTATTTTTTGTCTTAATGGAGACAAGCAGCTTTATTTTCATGCAAAATAATTATGTCTAATTATGTTGTTTGGATACTTTAAAGTTTCCATGCGCCGATGTATATATTAAAGGATTGCGGTTAACGAGTATGTTAATTATGTCAACTAACACCCCCATTGTCCGAGCACGTGTATGCTTGCTCCTTATTAGTAAAGGTGTTATGATGAATGGCTACCGCTACGTCTTTTTATTTTAATCAAATCATAATCATTGGATTTGAATTAAATTCTGTGATAATTTCCAATCAACTATTTTAATAGTGATCTAAATTAGGCGGATAGCTTCAAACACAGTTTGGTTTAATCTTGTATTTTGAAATCATTAAGAAACATCAAAGAGATGATACGCTGCAATGTTATCTGACTAAAGGGAAACTTTAAACATTGTAAATAAGCGATATGAATTCAAAGTTTAAAACTCACTCAAATACCTTTTTCATAGACTTCTGAAATTCATGCAAATATTTTAGGGGTTATTCTCATCTTTGAAATGAAATCTGATTTGATTTCGGTAATGCAACACATTAATAACAAGGGAAGTAATCATGATATAATATACATATCCGTCTATAACATCATCATTTTTTATAATTAAATATTATTTTCCTATGTTTATGGTTCAGTTTGAATGATTTTATATTAATTAATTAAACAAGATCTATAAAAATGTTTAGTTTAACTTTTACAAGCCGATTTCGGTATGGTAACATATATTTCAGTTCGTGACAAATCAGGGAAGTAATCTTGAAATATAGGTATTTGTTTCTAATTTCATAATTATTAATTATTTCGAACTGATTTTTTGCATGAATGTCAAACTAAACCTATTGTAATAGATTATAATAAAAAAAATATAATAGAACGCTTAATTGTGATTTTACAAGTCGATTTCGGTATTGTAACATATATTTCGGTTCGTGACAAATCAGGGAATAATCTTGATATTTAGTTATTTGTTTCTAATATCATTATTAATGATTATTTCGAACTGATTTTTTGCATGAATGTCAAACTAAACCTATTGTAATAGATTATAATGAAAAAAATATAATAGAACGCTTAATTGTGATTTTACAAGTCGATTTTGGTATTGTAACATATATTTCGGTTCGTGACAAATCAGGGAATAATCTTGATATTTAGTTATTTGTTTCTACAGGTACGTATATTAACGGTATCCGCAACTCTATACAGTAAATCAATAACGGTAAATTATGCTGTCGTGGTAGATAATCCATCCAGACTGCCGATCGTTATTGATTTTTATCGACGATTACATATCATTAAGCGGCGTGATATTTGACCTTGGTTATTTAAATTACCGTCAACATGTTATTTTCCGTTCAATTTTTTAAAAGTAACATATTCTAGAAAGCTGAAAGATAGATTTTTTCAAATATATATTTTATAAATCAGTGCGTTTAGTATGAAGAAAATTACGACGAGTTAAACACAGAGTTTTTTTTTTTTTGTCTCCCGATTATGTCAAAACTTCAGTAAAAATAATGATGCCCTCTTCGAACAAATATAAGATTTTTTCGTAATTTACGGTCCGAATTTAGCAAAATACCTATCAAAAGAAAGCTGAGAATTTGATCTTTTTAACCGTGTAATTATCATTTACAAAGCTAAATTATTTCCGGAATTGTAACGAGTAAAAAACTCAACTTTTACTACCAGCCAAATCGCGACTGCACACGAAAGAAATTTTATATACATGTAGTAACAAGTTATTATTGTTTCGTCATTTTTTTGCCGAAATTTGTGAAAAATTATTTATAAACAGCTTATAAACTGTAGTTTTAATTTTTTTGTTTTTCAATTTCTATTGCGTATCTTAAATAAATGCGGATAAGATATCGTGAAGAATCACATGACCAAAATCATCTTGAATATTTCGAACGCAACTTTTACCATATATTTAACTTATTAAGCCCTTTATATTTTTTTATTTGAACATTGTTTTAAAGAATGAAGTTATCTATCTATTTTTAAAATTGAATAAAAGAATGATTATATAATTTTCAAACTGCACCAGAAAAGAGCTCTTATAAAAATGTTCGTTTTCTCAGGTACGTATATTTTTCTGAAAAAAAACGGCCTAAACATTTTTTGTTATAAAAGTATTGTGAAAAATAAGTACATTGTACCGTCATAATTGATGTTTGCTGCAGACTCAGTAATTGATTTAATCACGGTTATTAATGTGCATCTATTTAATTGTTCAATTGTGATAGTTTTCACACTTTTTCTATCAGTCGGTCCTGTTTGAAACTGCTTTTTAGTGGGTAAGGCTAGATTATTACTTTATCCAGTTAATTGTTTTTATTTAAAACATATTCTCTGTGTTGCTTTTTATACAATTATATTGAGCAAACTGTTTCACCACTACATATGTCAGTATCTTTCAGGTTCTCTTGAATGAACGTACATTTTTTCGAGAGAATAGACATAAAGGTATTGGAAATAGTAGTATCAGGTACCTGGTAGTAAAAAAAAAGAAATAAAAATGAAAACACATTTATATAAGTTTTGCCTTTTATTTTATAACTGGATTTACATAAAACTTCAATAGCATCGCACTGACTATAAAATGACTGTTTATAGTGTTTTCATTTAGTGTCACTTTATTCCCGAAATTTATTTGACACTTCTGGGACTCTCCGGCACAAGCTGCAAATCTTTGAACTTTTGGGCTGATCTGAAATAGATGAAATGACATTTAATATAAATATTTTGTTTTATCAACAGAATAACCATGTACTAATGTTTTAATATACGTACCTGGAATAACTAACAAAAAAGAAGTTGAATATAACTTCTGAGTAAATGAAAAAAAATGGGGGAAATTCCATCCATTTTCAAAAGACCATAGCATCAAAAATATTCAGTTGAAAATTATAAATAATACCACACCCCATTCACAATAATGTAGTAACTAACTTTAAAGCTTTCATTTGTATAGGGTATGTAAGTCTCGTCATGTGACTTGCGAGATTTCACGATATTTTGCACTTCCGGGTACAAACAAACATCAACAACATAGCTTATCTATATTGGGTAATACTTGTATGCCGATGGGAAAGTAAAACTTACATGGAAAAGCAAATGATATGTGGAAATTGGCAGAGTTTTTTGTTTTGTAACGAAATGCAAATGGTTTCATCTTGTGAACAAGTATCAATGAAAGACAACTTCGTATAATCTTCAGGTGGGTGTGTCATTTCAAATTCAATTTATCCCAATAAATGTTGATAATATTTTCATTTCCATGTAAATCTAATAAATTTGTTTTTTGATACAACATCATTCGCATCTGACACCAGACTGGTGAATTTGATTTTATCATTTTTTTATAGCGCTACCTGATTATCTCTCAGAAGTATATAATGTTTAGAAATTTCGGACAGCGCATATTTCGGATAAACGTTTCAATATGATTCAGTGTGTTTTAGTTGAATATATTTTTTCCAACTGAAAATATTATTTATTTATAATTATCATCTTTATAAAGCACAAACAGTCAATCTGTATATAACCAATTTAAATTGTCATCAAATTCAATGAAATATTTTGCTCCTGTATTTAGACTGAGGACAGTGGTGAGATGAAAGACGTGAACTGGTATCCGATGTAAATACACATGCATGCTCTGCTGTAAAATCGTTTTGGTAAGAAATATATACTTAAAGCTACTTAAACTACATTAATGAAAAATAAATATTATTGTATTAAATATAATGTTCTCGTTTTTGTAAATAATTACAGTGTAGCTAAATAAACAAACAGTATGGCATATGTAGTTAATTCATGTTATATACTGTTTAAAGTATTTTTCTCAAGTGAGTGGGTCATATTTTTTAGTTAAACTAGGACACCAAGAAGTGTTTCTTCCTTTTCAACATTATTTTCTATTCATGACAATATGAAAATGCTTGAAATTTATAGCTGACCAATTATTATTTCTTTCAACTCATGGTAAATTTTCTTTATATACAGGTATGTGATTTCTTGGTTGGATCTTGAGTACTTGTCATGGCTCTTGATTTATTTTGGAGTGTTCACCAGCAGATTAGAAGTCAAATAGTGATACCACCAGGCATAGTTGAAAGGAAATGTCCATACACAGTCTTGGAGTACAAAGTGGTAGAGACATGGCAGTCCATTACAGATTTTGACTGAATTAAAGCTTCTTAAAGCTCCATGTCTTGTGTAAACTGTCTGACTGAATGTTTGTATTCTAATAAAAACTAAGGTTGAAGACACTTCAAAGATATATGGCAGTGTAAAAATGTTAAACAAAATATCTGTCTTTGTTAGAAATAAATAACCTGTCTTTATTAGAAATAATTAACCTGTCATTTGTAACTTTGTATTAACTTAATTATTCAAAGATAATTTATCTTCTGCAAATGGCTGCCCAAAACAGTTTCAACCAGGCATCATGTAGTTTCAAAACAGTTAAGATAAATTTGTTATAAATAGACTTGTAAAGTAACAGGAATGGTAAAAAGATAAATGTTCAGCATTAAAATGTTTCTATCTTGATTGAGTTTCATTTCATATTATCACCATGATCACTGCAATTGTAAAAATAATGTAATCTTTAACCATTATTTAAATATCATAAAAATTATCTCAAAGAAAAACTTGTTTCTGAGGCAAGATGCGTAAAATTCCTTCCAGTTATAGCCTTTCACTGCTCTTAGAAAAGCCATGATTTGCATTGTACATGGCAGGTAGTAATACCAGAGTAAACAATATTAATGCAATTCATCTGTGTTGAGTATTCTGTAGCAAAACACTAGCTTGCTAGCCCTTGTAAGTCTCTCTCTTAATTGGAGAAGACTTGCAATTCTGCATTCCTTGAAGATTTTAGTATCAGAGGGGTAGTTATTACATACCATATACTTCTTTGGGTTTCAAACTACCTGTTTTATAATGTATTGAACCTGTTGACATTTGACCAAAAGTGAATTATCTATACAATACATGAAAAACTTAGGGTTTGCACTTGATACAAAACAATTACATCACTGATACATTAATATACCCATTGGAACTGTTTCAAAATTGTCAATGTTTAAAAAAAAACCCAAAAAAACACCACACAATGCTTTTAACTTCTGTCCATGTTACTGTACATATGTGTAAATGTAGTCATTGAAGAGCTGTCAAGAATTTTTCATCAATATTATTTAGATAGTGTCTGTTTCGATTTAAGGACATACAAAATTCAAATGACATGCATAGTATTTAATATAGTCCATGCTTGCATATTCAAGCAATCTAGCCATTGCTGTTAGAGAATTAAAGTACACAGTGACACTTATTTTGCAGATGAACTCTTATGATCAAGCACTGCTATAAATATATGCCAAATAGTAGAAACAAAAAACAGTTCATAAGTTTAATAAACTTTTATTTTTACACAATTCTGATACAAGAATAAGAATATTTCCTTTTATAAATGTAAAGACTTTGAAAACTAGAGGATGCTTTTGTAAAAAAGCGCATGTCTCCCCCACTGCTGAGAATAACTGTGAATGGAAACAGGAATGGAAATGGAGATAAGATAATGTAAATACCCGGTAGTCACTTCAATGAAGGCTGTCTATGGATGGTTTCTATTGTTAAGGTTGTATGAGAAGATGCTTCCTAAACTGTTTGTTTTTAACCAGGTATTCAATTTTGAAAATCCTGGTTATTCAATCAGCGTATGGCAGGCGGGCGTCAAACGAAATTGCACTTGTGACCTTGACCTTTGACCTACTGACCCCAAAAACAATAGGGATCATCTGCTCTATAAGACCAATCATCCTATGAAGTTTGAGGGCTGTAGGTCAAAAGGAACTCTAGTTATCATCCGGAAACGAGAAATTGACCAACGGTCACTGTGACCTTGACCTTTGAACTACTGACCCCAAAAACAATAGGGATCATCTGCTCAATAAGACCAATCATCCTATGAAGTTTGAGGTCTGTAGGTCTAAAGGAACTCTAGTTATCATCCGGAAACGAGAAATTGACCAACGGTCAGTGTGACCTTGACCTTTGACCTACTGACCCCAAAAACAATAGGGATCATCAGCTCTATAAGACCAATCATCCTATGAAGTTTGAGGGCTGTAGGTCAAAAGGAACTCTAGTTATCATCCGGAAACGAGAAATTGACCAACGGTCACTGTGACCTTGACCTTTGAACTACTGACCCCAAAATCAATAGGGATCATCTGCTCAATAAGACCAATCATCCTATGAAGTTTGAGGTCTGTAGGTCTAAAGGAACTCAAGTTATCATCCGGAAACGAGAAATTGACCAACGGTCAGTGTGACCTTGACCTTTGACCTACTGACCCCAAAAACAATAGGGATCATCAGCTCTATAAGACCAATCATCCTATGAAGTTTGAGGGCTGTAGGTCAAAAGGAACTCTAGTTATCGTCCGGAAACGAAGAATGGACGGACGGACTGACGGACGGACGGACTGACGGACTGACGGACGGACTGACGGACAGGGCAAAAACAATATGTCTCCCCCCGAGGTGGGGGAGACATAATTAACATGAACAAATTATCATAGAGTTATAAATCATATTCTAATTGAAAAATGTTCAGCTTGATATCAAAGCTTTGAATGCAAATTTGTGAGCTTATCAATGATTACCTCACAATATTAGTAGTAGATGATATATAATATTTTTGCTAATCTTTACTTCATAGTCATTTAATGTCCATAATGTCATATGACTATACTGTGATTCCATGAAAAACCTTATCTCTGGTGTGTTATCAGCTTTGGTATATATAGAGTATCTAGTTTTAATACTTAAACCTGCAATGAAATGTGGATATTTTACTCTGTTTCTATCATTGTGACATTAACATGTTCATAGTGTGTCAAATACATAAAATCATACTCTTTATACATTAAGATTTTTTGTGCTGGATGTCATTCATCTTCTTCAGGAAAGTACATTTGACTACTCTCAGTGGCTTATATTAAACTAATATTTCACTGTAACTGTGTGTTCTCTGATATCATTCTCAAATTAAGGAACTGGAAGATGGTAGTTGCAATAAAGGTCTTCATGGACAAATCCTCCTTCATCTTTTCCCTTTTTACCTGCAGAATGAAAAATCAATAAATATGTTGTTACAAGTGTAAGACACTAGAAATGATATTTACATTACATTTAATAAGCTGGTCATGATTGACAGAAAAATTTCATATTTGAAGTAAATAAACATTAAAGATAAACAACAACACATAATATATAACAGTCAAAAATATTGATCTTCTTGAATTTGAAACATGACTATTTTTAATGTTTTATTTACTTATCAATTATCATGCAGTGAAATCCAAGTTATTAATATATTTGGATAATTGTTTATCTTTCCAATCTCAACTAAAAATTAATCAATTATTTTACATGTATTTACCTTTGATGTATAGATATTTCAGGATCATAGGCAGTGCAAACAGTTGATTAATGGTCCATATTGAACAACTGTATATTCTATACTTGTCATATACCCAGGGCTCACGCTGTCGGTCGCCATAGTCGCCATTTGCGATTATTTTATAAGATTGGCGATTATTTTTGCATTTTGGCTACAAAATCTGGCGATTATTTTTTACTTCCAACAGTGTTTATATAAGGTGTAAAAATCGATAATGAATGCAGTAGACCCAATTAACACCAGCGGGGTGCATTTAATTGAGTGTCAACTTTTTACCGGTCACGTGCTGCTAACTATATTGCCCGAGGTGATAAAATACATGCGAGATGTATAATTGTATAAGTACTTAAAAGATATTGTCCAGCATTTATAATAGCCATCAAATATCCGTCAATTAGCCACAAAAATCGTTTTAAAATTGATAAACTGGATATTGACTTACCCAAAATTTACCGTGAATTCCAGTAATTGCAAATTTTGATTTTTGTTTTGTTTTAAGCTACTTGACTTAATCGCCAGTGGAAAACAATGGTAAAATATTTTAAAAGTATTAAATTCCAAACAACTATTTGCACAACAACCAAAATTGTGAATATTTCTTCAGAAAACAAGAAAAATCCGATTGTCACATATTTTCGCGACACCGATAATTTTGATATTAATTTAAAGGTGAAATAAGCTATGTTCTGTTTAAAAATCTTTACTACTATGGCAGAAAATTTGTATTACATTGGTGATGATGATATTTTTCAGTAAATTATTCAGAAAAAAGGCTGCATTCTGTGAATGAGTCTGAAACTTGTGTTATTTCTATAGGCTAATATGACCTAGATCTACTCCAGTTCTGTGTGAAATGTGGAAATTGACAGTGGTTATAGCTGACAAAATTTGATTAGAACAAACAAAAAAAGTTGTCTGATAACAGCATTATGTAAAGTTATAATGAATCTTTAATATTATTGTTATACATGTAATTATACTAATTATAACGTTTTTATTCTGTTATAACAGTAACAATTAAAGTTGTGGTTCTATTTAAAAAATGATAGTTATCAATATACACAAATGTATCCGTTTATTTGAGAATCCTTATAAAACTAAAAGATATAAATGTAATGTTTATTTAATCAACTGCTTATGTTGTTAATCACTAATTCGTGATAGTCCGCTGAACTTTTGGCTATTATTTTTTTAAGTTGAAATTATTGGCTATTATTTTATTTGAGCCAGTGTGAGCCCTGTATACCTCCTTGTCTATACATCTGAAATGGTTTAATCAAATATAATATTTTTTAAATCAATCATAATTTGCTAGGTACCATATTAACATGTATATATACCTGAAAAAGGAACAAGAATAAAATGGAAGGGAAAAAATATCCGAATTACTGTGCAATGTCCGAATTTTGTATAACTTTAATATACACTAGAATTAAAATGTTTCTCCATTGTTTATTTCAACAAGTTAAAATGGTTTGAATTTATTTCTCACATCAGTAGTTTTAAAACAATACTAAAAGCTAAACAACTAGAATTCACAACCTTGACAAAACATCCGAAACAATTGTCACTATCCGAAAATAAACTAGTTTTATTAAACTCTGTAAATCCCTCGTTTTTCCGTCAGATCATTGACCTACCTGCATTTTTTGACCCGTGCTATCCATTCCTTCAAATCTGAAGAGGACCGAAACAAATTTAACTTCTATACCCCTCGAGTTCTTCGGGTTACCTATACGCGTAACGGTAAATAAGTCTGCCGATGTACCCGGAAGTGGTAAATCGAAAGTGAAAGTAAACGAGACTTACGGGCCCTATTTTCAAGGTCTTTAGATACCTCTGATGTTTGGGCCAAAATAGGTCGTGAATTTATTTTTGCACCGCAAAAATTTACAAATTTCCTTCAAATTTCACGCCACAAAAACAACAGATCAGATGACGAGGGAGCCTTAAAAGTACCTATATTACTTACTTTAATATATTCTTAACCGATTTGTGCAAGTTTAATCAGTTTTCTACAAGTAGGTTAAGCCTGATAACTCTGCAGATTTTATACATGTTCACCCGTTTTTAACAAACATCCGCCATTTTGTCGATCTCATTCATACAGACTGGAAATTTCCACACCCGATTTACGCCATTTGGAAGCGTAATCTAGTACAAATACACGTACATAACAAAAACATAAGATTTACCTGTCATTATTTCTTGAGTATTTTGTGCCGATGCTCGTAAATTAACACTTAATTTACAGATTTTTCATCAACAAAATTTGCTCCGTCCGCCATCGATTAAATTTTTTGGTAGCATGTGCGCATGCGCACGACCGACACGACAGCAAGCTCGGTCTAAAACCTTGTTGCGGATACCGTTAATATACGTACCTGGTTTCTAATATCATTATTAATGATTATTTCGAACTGATTTTTTGCATGAAAGTCAAACTTAACCTATTGTAATATATAATAATGAAAAAAATATAATAAAACGCTTAATTGTGATTTTATAAGTTGATTTCGGTATCGTAACGTACCGTAAAAAAAGACTTAACTTAATCGTCTAAAATACATACCGGTTCCCAGCTTCGTGTTGACAACAAAACTTGGAATTCCCTTCGACTTTTCCCGACGATGTGTCTTCCCGTAAGGAACAATGTTAATTTCTTCACAGTCATTATTTGTACATTTCACATAAAGATATCCCCCAAGACCCCTCTGTAACTCGCTCACAATGTTAAAAAGCGTCAGTGGAACTGGTCCAAGACTACAGAATTTACAACTCTTTAAACCAGAAAGAAGAACATCAAACTCCACGATTCTACGACCTGTCTTCCAGCCCATCCTTGACACATTTTTAGGCAATTTCGGCTGGCATTCACAGTCTTGTCCATTACACAAATGTGCTCCAACATAATTGTGATCTTCTATAACATTCGACTGTTTCTTAATTCGCCGAGAATTCACAATTTTCTTGTAACGGCCTGTTTTATCGCGGACTTTCATTTTGACATTTACGGTGAAGGACGTTTCATATAATCTCTAAACAAACTGGTGGATTTCAAACATCCGATAATTTCAACGAATCGTTGGGAATTTGGGTATAATATTGTTAATTTACCAAACAAATAGCAGTTATTTAATTTTTGTTTACAATACTTTTACGAAAACGCAATTTGTAACGTTTATATTTTTTAGAGAATAACTAAGCCGAGTAATCCCGAAGTACCTCCGTAACTGTTACGAGGAAGGGCGGAGTTAGGCGAAATTTCACGATCTAATAATGGGTCTAAGACCTTAACTTGAGCTTAAACATTTTTTTTCTATTTTTTAAATACTGTGACCTACTTCTGATTTTCAACCAAGGTAATCCATGTTCAAACAGTTTTCCGGTATACGCTGGTAAATTTTGATACGGAGCTCCATACTCATTTTGTAAAGAATTTTAGGGCAATTTTATTGCATAAATGTAAATCAGGAATTTTATTTGATTTAATATCTATCTGAGTTGGTTCGCCCCATTTATATAATTCTGACGACTTTACTATATTTACAATGTATTTATTCATGTTATACAAAAGTTTAACGCGTAGGTTTAAACTACGATTTTATCAATGAACTGTTATTATTGGTTTTTCTTTAAAGGAATGTAGAGTCTATAATTTAATGAAAATGAACGATTTGGAACTTTCAAAGCATTTAAACAACTTTGCAAACACTATTTTAATGATGTGTAGTTGGAACGTAACGCTACTGCAGAATGAAGAACTAGTTTCTTTAGCGATTTTTATCCGGGAGTGGATGTTGTTCGGTAACGACTTAACCTGTAACGATTTCTGAGATATAGCTTATAAGCAATGTATACAAAAAGTCGAAATGTCGAGTTAGTAAGTCGAAATTGCGAAAGAACAAGACGAAATTTTGAGTAAATATGTCAAAATTTCGAGTTAATAAGTCGAAATTTCGACTTTATAAAAAACACACACCTGACACTCATGCTGTTCTGTACAGTCATAAGTTAATGCTTCGGGAAATTTGAGATAAATTGTATATTGCACGAGAATCACGAAATTACCGAAAAATGTCGTCCCCCTAGATCATTGCAAACTGTTTGCAAAGTGACAAAATGAAACAAACGAACATAAACATTTCAAATTTTTTAATTTGTTGTAAGCGACTTTGAATGCCGACTGTTTCACAATACTTTTACTTAAAGTACAAACATTTATAGAGTACAAGATAAGCGCTATCATCTTCATTTCCAACAGCATTAACAACATAAACATATGTAATACAAAAATCTTATTAACTTGGCGCAACTTCATATCTTACAATTAGTTAGATATTAAAATTAGAATTTTCTTCACTCATTATCGTCGGCTGTCCTAGCGCTGCATGAACACGTTGTGCATTATTCCCGAGAAACTCGTGCGCTGCACAGCGCCACCTATTGCAAACAATTACAACGAAACAGGGGGAAATAATTATCTTCTAATTCACTGCGTTCAAACGCAGAAAATTATATTCCCCCTAGATCATTGCAAACTGTTTGCAAAGTGACAAAATGAAAGAAACGAACATAAACATTTCAATTTTTTTAATTTGTTGTAAGCGACTTTGAATGCCGGCTGACCTCAAAGAACGGGCAAAGAAGAGAAACTAATTGCGCCAAGTTAAACGTTGCGACATCAATATTACAATATATGCATAAACTAATAGTATTAATACTATTATAAACCTAAACTTTGAGATACTAACAATCTTTCCTCCATATTGTCTTTGATATAACCGTCTTTAGCGTTTTCACTAGACCAACGGCCGTGTCTTTTAAACATTCTGTCTTTAATGCCGCGGTTAGCTGCGGCTGAAGCTCCGCCTGAGCGCAGGGAATGTAAACAGAACTTAGAAACATCTTTGACATGTGGAGCTAACGCTTTATGAAATAAATCTCTCAAAGTAGAATAAGAAATGTGTTTATCAACAAGTTTAGGTTTATGCCCTATTAAAGTTGCACTTAAACCACAGAAAATATATAAGAACTTGAATCAGTGGAAAAATTAGCCCATAAAAAATATTTTTCCAAATTTTAAACTGGGCACAACTCTGTACCAGTTCTTGCTATAACAAGCCAAGCACCGTCCCTATAACGGTCAGTTTTGCTTGATTCTATGAAAATATCAATATGAGTATTATGTAAAACAACGTCATTATAATGTAAATTCAACAGTTCCGAACTCCTTAAAAAACCGGAGAACGATAAAAGTAATGCACAAATAGTTCTCTGTGTAAAAACATTTCCTTCTTCGAACAAACTGTGATACATAGACTGTAATAATTCAACTGTAATCGGTTCTTTTTTATTAACAGGTTTAGCTAAAATGCGTTTAGCTGCCTCTAATATGTTAAGAACAATTTTAGAATAAGTCGGAGAACTAAAGTTATAAATGTCATGAAACCACTTAATGCTGTAAAATGCCGTTATTATAGGCCTACAAGAATTAGCACTTTGTATCAATGACGTAAGATATAAAGCCACCGGAAAATCCCTTGCGGGCAAAATGTCCCCACTACCAAGACCGTTAGCTAAAGCCCAAACCCTCCATCTGTTGAAAGCATTTGTATAGTTTTTGCGCGTGCTGTCAGCTCTAGACTGGAGGAGTATATCCGGCAGTAGAGTCACTTTGTCCACCAGGATCTCCGGCAGGCTATCTATCTCGTCACGATGGCTCTGGAAAAATAAATGTATAATCATACTTTTAAATTACATGAAAACTTGATTGCGTGTAAAATTCATTATATATAAAATTTAGAAAACATCTCCTGAAACTTATGCTTAAGTGACGCAAATTAACCGTTTTTAAAATACCAAAACAATAATTCGAGAGACGAAAGTGTCTCTCTATTTATATACTCGTATAAACGTCTTAATTACAAAAAAAATATCAAAAAACTAAACGAACAAAAATATTCTTAACATATGTATGTCACGGTAAGATAAATACAATAAAATGCTAAACTTTATAAAAATTAACGTCGTGTATGTTAAGCCTTAAAGGAAACAATTTCACAGTTAATTAATCTTAAAATTAATGGCTGCTATAAGCCTCATTAAACTATTCTCATGGCTGCTAATAGATAAATACAGAATCCCTAAAGAAAGCCCAACACGGCAAAATTGAAAATGTTGCAGGCTCGGTTTAATTGAGCCTGTTCATGGACGGTACTGGAAAGTGCAAAATACCGTCCACGCCCCCTAGCACCGGCTTAAGCAGAATTCAACATTTAAACATGAAGTAGTAAAATTTTGAATTTAGAAACATCCGCAGATGTGTTCATACGGCGGTAATCATGGAACCTTCAATGTGACACTTCCGTGCCATTCCATGAAAAGCGGCGTATGGTCCCCAAGTAATAAAATGCGTGTGCCCTAAACGAGAAAACAATGGGCAGAACTAAACAAAATGGAATTTTGAAAGGGGATCAGAGGTTATGGAGCCTGCGTATCACAGATAAGACGTCAAAAGACAAATTTAAAAAGCAGGCAACATATCCTAAGGGTGATTCAACATTATTCAAGTAGGAATATTGGAACCACCCAACTAGAAAATGCCGAAAAGTTGAAACTAAAAATACCTCAAGCACAACAATAATGTCGTGCTGAACGATCTTCAAGGATCGAAAATATAACATCATTGATTAAATGTACGGGGAGACTTTTTACAGCCGCCACACGGCACAAATAACACGGATGTGATCATAAAATAGATAAATACAGAATCCCTAAAGAAAGCCCAACACGGCAAAATTGAAAATGTTGCAGGCTCGGTTTGATTGAGTCTGTTCATGGACGGTACTGGAAAGTGCAAAATACCGTCCACGCCCCCTAGCACCGGCTTAAGCAGAATTCAACATTTAAACATGAAGTAGTAAAATTTTGAATTTAGAAACATCCGCAGATGTGTTCATACGGCGGTAATCATGCTAAGCCACATTAAGCTATTCTCATGGCTGCTAAGCCTCATTAAGCTATTCTCATGGCCGCTAAGCCTAATTATAAGCTATAATATCATGGCTGCTAAGCCTAACTAAACTATTCTCATGGCTGCTTAGAGCCTCATTAAGCTATTATCATGTCTGCTAAACCTCATTAAAGTATAACCGTTAGCAATTCTCATGGCTGCTATGCCTCGTCAAAATATTCTTATGCCTTGCTACTAAGTATAATCAAAGCACTGAATGTACTGATGGGGAGGCTATGAGAGAATGTTTCAGACTTATAGTTTCTTTTCTTTTTGCTTAAAATATGCTACCAAAATAAAAAGATATGCACATTGCGCTATTTATCCTTACTGTTGTGTTCAACCATTCATATATATGGTTAATGAGGTTGACTATTCATTTTGTTAATATTCCAGAACATTTAATTAAGGTCTTAATTCGGACTGTTAATCATCCAAATTTTGAAAAACCTAAACTGTCAATAATAAATGACATACCAGCAAGTATGACGACTGTTATTATCAGATAACAATAACATTTTACAACTGACGGTTCCTTATCAAAATATTCTAGGACTGTTCATCATAAATATTTTATGTCATTTTAATATTATTGAATGATAATAACAACTGCAAGTGATGCAACATTTTTATTGAACATAAAAAGTATACACGTTTAGATGTACCATAATTGAGATCAATAAGATACTGTCTTGTGATGAGTATTAACATTCATGCTCTGCGGACAGAAGGTTGTCTTCTTCAGAAGCAAATCTCGAATAAAATCACGTTTCAGAAAATTAATCCCATTTCATTACTGACGGCGTCGGATAATATTAAAGCTAAATAGTTCTTGAAAAAATACATCTCTGCAAAGCTTATTCAAAACTGAATCAACCTAAGTGAAAATTGATCAGGAAGTTATATCTTCTTTTTTTACCGCCAACACTCAACACTCAACCAACTTTTGGTCGTTAATCGATAGATTCTACGTGTATTTTTAAACCTCACTAGCTTGAAATATATACTGCGGAAAATCTGTTGTTAACAGGGTGTGCGGTTATTACGTAGGGTTTTCCCTGTCGACCATTTCCCGCAAATAGATGAGAACATCGAAGCCGTCAGTGCTATGAATGGTGTTATAAATGGCGTGTTTTGGAAGTTTTTGTTGAAACTTCTCCAAATACCTCCAGAGGCGTGCACGTCGCGGAGAAGGCACACGGAAGGTCATAGTCAAGTCATCATAAGTACCACAGGTGATTGGTTGACCTGTCGTGACTTACTCTGGAGGTTTGGCGCTAATAGATGCCGTTTTTGTTGTCGTCAGTCAGAAAGTTGATGCCTTGACGGTATTGTCGTCTCCTTTACCACCAAAGAACGAAGAATGGGCTTCCATGGAAGAATCTGCTTGAAAAAGACGTCCCAGATGCTATAATCTCGGACATATGGTTATTCCGGCGCCGAGTATAAATAAACTTAAAACCCACACACTTTTGTTGAAAACAAAACAACAACACATTTTCTGTAGTAATTTTTCAAGTGTTGTAAAATGAATAAGAAATTCCTCTTATGCCGCCCATTATTTTAGAACACAACCATAAAAGTTCTTTCTTTTTATTTTTCAAATTTCAAATAAACATTTATCACTTCAGCGGGAGCAAATATCGGTTTCAAATTAAAGTTTCGTAAGATATGTTAATGACTTCCCGATGCTCGACTGTAAGTAATTTGTATATGTATGCGGTTTTTTTTTGTTTTTTTTTTTTTTTTTTGTTTTTTTTTTAAAGCTTCTTATTCTTTAATATTTTTTATGTATCTCATAATCTGTATTGAAAATTTGAATTTTATTACAAATGGACTATCAAATTATGATGTATGCCCTAGAATTGAATAAACTTTCTAATTACACAATACGGGGTCATACTGATCTTTGCGTCTTTCTCTGAAATAATTATTTCCTTGTTAAAACATATTTGACCACATATTTCTGTCAATTAACTGTTCACTTTACTTCCGATTTTGTTGTACGGAAACACATGTTTCTATTTGTGTTTTCTAATCAATTCGAATCTTTAATCAGTTTAATGGGATCACCACCGGGTAAACGACTACTAGGTACTTTGGTCATGTTTTTTACCACAAATATTTGAATGTTTCTATTTGGATTAAAATGAGCATAGTAAACTAAACAACTGTTTGTATAAATTCCTGACCTGTCTAATTCTAATTATGAGATTAGTGAATATATAAGACTTTCACTACAAAATATTCCTAAACAAAAGAGCACATGTTTAAATTTATTCCTATACAAATAAAAGATCAGAGTAGGGATCTGTCAATTACCAAAGATACTTTAATGTTAAAAGTTTGATTAATGAATTATGTAAGATGAAAATATAAGTATTGCTTTTTTTATTTTGCTAATGTAAAATGTAATATTGTGCTGAAATTTTGTCGGAGGTCCTTAGGGGTTTTATAGTTAAATAGTTTTTTTTCGTCGATAATGGTTAAAGAATATAATGTTTTTAAACTATATGTTCATCACCATCAGTGAATTTTTAGTTAAATGTATGCAAAAATATTTACTAAACAGCTATATGATTTAGCGGTTTATGAGCGTTTTCCGCGTACAGCCTCCTGGGGTGTACAAATAAGTTAGTTTTCCTTAGTTATCACGCAAGCATGATCCATGTCTCTGATGTAAGCGACAGTTTAAAATTATTTGTCTTTAAAAAATATTAAGGACTATTAATAGTTTATAACAACAAAAGAACATGCATGATATTGAGAATACGTAGTTGCAACGTTCTAGTTAATGACCCGTCATAAACAGTTGGTCGCTGCGTAGAAATTGGAAAATTGTTATCAAAAATAATAAAGAATATTTGCCACTGAATTATAAAGCATTTACTTATAAATTTTCATTTATGCTTTTTGTTAAAAAAATATGGATAAAGTTATTATTTTGAAGGGTTTTCATACCAGAACTATTTATTACAGACGTACGTATGCCTAAATTTAACCTGATTACCGCGGCAGTATGACGTCACGGAGTAGTGATTTAAACAAAAATCAAGAATTTTTCAGAGAATTATTATCTTTACAAATTGCAGATATGAAATTAAAGAATGAAAATATTTTCATATTGTAAATGTCTGTGATGAGTGATGAGTCAGCTTAGAAAAAATCAAGGTACTATTTTTTGACCTGATTACCGCGGCAGTATGACGTCACGGAGTAGTGATTTAAACAAAAATCAAGAATTTTTCAGAGAATTATTATCTTTACAAATTGCAGACATGAAATTAAAGAATGAAAATATTTTCATATTGTAAATGTCTGTGATGAGTGATGAGTCAGCTTAGAAAAAATCAAGGTACTATTTTTTGACCTGATTACCGCGGCAGTAAGATTTGACAGACAGTTATTAACATTGGGTCGGCATAGCCTCCCCAAAAACTATTCTCATGGCTGCTAAGCCTGTTAAAAATCTAATCATTTCAAAATCTTATTTATGCTCACATAGGTCTAGATTTAGTGTGATATTGAGTAACTGCGTGACGTTAGACGCTTGTTTACTCTAGAAAACAATTTTTAGAGCAAGCATATCGAAAGATAAATCTTGATTGCCAAAAATACCCCTTCCGTTCGAACATTTTGTGTAATATTGCTTTTCACGAGGTAAGATAATAAAATCTACTACTTCTTTACAAAATCTACCATCGGGACATAAAATAGGCCAAAAAGGCGCTGAGAACCATTTGGGAACAACAAGAATTCCTTGTGTTCTGTCTTGTTTCATTTTACGTAGGATCTTTATCGCCAAAGATATTGGCGGTACAAAAAGTCCAAATTTCCCTGACCATTCTTCTGAAAAAGAATCGACTCCTGAATAATTTTCGTTCCAAAAACGTGACCAAAATACGGGCAATTTAGCGTTATGATTAAAGGCGAACCAGTCTACATCTAATAGTCCCCAATTTGACTGTAAAGTATATAAAATAGTGAAATTGATTCCCCAATCATTATAATCGATAATTTTGATATGTAATCGCTTTTCTGATTCTGAGACATCGGAATCCATTCTACATCTATATAAATCGAATTTTGTAAACAAAATCTGTATATACTAACAGCTGTAAATCACGTACCATGGACCCTTTTGGTATTATTTTACTGACTGCTTGATTGTCAGTAAACCATTTAATACGGTTGCCTCTAAGCAAATGCGCTATAGATTTTAAAACCCTGAAAACTGCGGTTAATTCTCTCCAAGTAGAGGAAAGTAGCATTTCCTCGGGAGACCAAATACTGTAAGTAACGCTTTCAATAGTTGTTACTTCGTAACCACCGTAAGCGTAACTACTTGAGTCAGAATATACTATTTTAGAGTATGAGGGGTTAATATACATGTCCCTAGCGCTTAAATTAAGTATTTCGTTTCGCCAAAACTCTAATTGTTCCCTACTTTCATGAGAAACTCGGACATAATAATTCCAGTGAGGAGCAACTAATATATCCATACTAATATATTTAGTCATGATAAGGGAAATATTTCCGAATACGATAGACATTGATATGATTTGTCATACGAAACTAGCTAATACTCGTACACAAACACGACTGTGTTTCTTTATAGCACTTTCGATCATTTCAAGTGTGTTTAAACACTTTGAAATTCTCGCTTCCGGTACGGAAATTATACCAGATTCAGAATTTAAGTTTAAACCTAAAAAATCCATGATACGCGTAGGTTCCCATATACATTTCTCTAATTTGGGAATAAAACCTGAAGAAATCAGATCTTGCTTAATCTCTGCAGCTACGGTGCTTATTTTATCATGGGTTTCGTCTGTAGCGAAACCATCATCAAGAAAACAAAAAGTCTTTTTGCCCTCGCCCCGCCATTTTACAATTAAAGGCGAAACACCTTACTGAAAACATATGTGCTCGTAGATAAGCCAAAAGGGAGAACTAAAAACTTATAAAAAGTTGAAACGCCTTGTAAATTTGTCATCCTTTTTTCCCAGTTATTTCCCTTTTTTCACTTTGAACATAGGGCCTTGCCTGGTTAACCTATTTTGGCAAGTTGGATTTATCTTAAATTTCTCCTATTTGCTTAATTTCTTTAATGATATCTTTCATATTTAGTAGGTGGATACCTTTGATGGTCCTCTAATTTTTTGTGGAGTAAGCGGTCTCTAGGGACAAGGTCAAGGTCACTGGTTTAAAAAATAAACATAAACATTTTTCTTCATACAGCCTTTATTTTTTAGTTGATGTCTTAGTTTAACACAAACATGCCAATGGAGGTCCTCCTTCTTTTGGTGTAGTAAGGGGTATTTGGGTCAAGGTCAATGTTACCAATGTCAAGGTCACCAATGTTAAAAATAGATTTTTACAGATGTATTCACCTTATTCTTTAGACCGATGTTATTAATAATTGATAGAAACATAAAATTTGATGAAGTTAGTGGTCAGTTGGGTCAAGGTCACCAGTGCTAAAAGTATTTTTTTTCACATTTGCTCATGCAACCTTTATTAAGCGACAGATATATTTTATATTTGGTAGGAAGATAACTTGCATGGTATTCATCCTTTTGATTGGGGTAGGGATCAGTGGGTCAATGTCACTTATGCTAAAAATAGATGTTTACACTTTTTCCCATACAGCTTTTATTTATTGACAGATGTATTTCATATTTGGTAGGGAGATAACTTGCATGGTATTCTTCCTTTGAATGGAGTAAGGGATATGTTGAGTCAAGGTCACCAGTGCTAAAAATGGATTTCTTTCACTTTTTCCCATACAGCCTTTATTTATTGACAGATGTATTTCATATTTGGAAGGAAGCTAACTTGCATGAAGTTGAATATTTTTCAACTTCACAAGTCAGAGCTTATATTTTTCACAATTACAAAATGCCATGACTTTGTCAAGCTATATAACTTGTGTTTACAATGTTTTGGCAATTTTTCTGTCCATAACTGAGTGAATGGGTAAACATAAGAGAAACCGGTTGGCAAATAATCAAATAAGTTAACTCATGGACTGTGTTTTTTGTTTTATTTATATGTGACTTTTTTCCGGCACTTGTTTTCATTTTTTTTTTTTGGGGGGGGGGGGGGGGGGGGGGACTATCATGTAAGTATTTTCTGTTCAGAATATCAGATAATATTCAAGTAGAGATATATTTTCAGCACCCCGACAACCAATAACTTTGTTCTTGGAAATGGCCATCCAATCTATATTGTACAGTAGTACTCGTCTAGAACATCTATAGACGTCTATGTCGGCGTCACACAAATGTTAAATATTGGCCTGCATGATGGTATCTCCAAAACTTCTGACTGGAACGGCTTGAAATTTCACAAACTAATTTGAGTGCATAAAAGGTTCTTATTTTCGAACCAAAAACTGACTGAGAATAGTCGAGCACGTTGCTCTTGTAAATATATTTGTAACATATCTAATGTTCTCTTCAGGAAAACTTATTCTATAGACACTGGTACTGTAAATAATGATAATAACAATATTCAAGGGATATTATGGAAAGCCATTCTGCCATGCGAATTGCTATTTGCGAATTGCTTTTTGCGAAATGTCAAATGCAAAATGATATTTGCTAATGATAAATGAAAAATGCTTATTAGCACAAGGTTATTTCAGATCAATTGCAGGGGAAGGTAGGTAGTAAACAGATATTTGCGAAGTAAAAACAGGATAAACTGTCATGAAGAATATTTTTTACATGCTTGGGTTTTTTAAGCTTCAATTAAGGCGTGTTGAAGGATAAGGTCTACGACAGTATCCTCAAAATACTTAATGCTGGGGGTACTTTGTACCAGGAATGACCAGATATTACAAATAATATTTACATAATAATATTTACATAAGAAATTTCTTTTATATGCAGTGTTTTTCCTATTAATTTTATACAAAATATGGCATATTTTGAGGAAAATTAAAGTTTTATTTACCATATGAATTCAGTGGTTTTGCTAACGATTTGGACCCAACATGACATTTTATGAATGTGTGTGCCAATGCTTATCAAATGTTTATCCTTTTACTGTGTGAAAAATATTGAATAGAACTTAAGTATCATAAGCAGTAATTGACCATTTATATAGAACAGAACAGAACATTTTAAATGTTTTTAACTTTTATCAATTGTTTAAGTCATTTCCGGTATTTCGCTTGTAAATATAGTGTAAATAGTTATTAAAATTAATAAATATCCAAGCTACAGTTTTAAATACTTTTGATATGAAAATGTCTGTAAAAGATTGTACTTTGTGAATATTTAATCGTCTCAAAATGACCAAAATGTCACATATTGTTGGAAATTCCACGAGACGCTCCATTTTATGGAAACATTTGCTTTCTATTTGCTTGCTTGCTAATATAAATAATTATACTCTTTCAGAACATTTTACAGGTAGTGCTCCTACTTTAGAAGAACTTAAATGGAAATTCCTGTCCTTAAAAGCATCAAGAAAGATGTCAACAAGTTCTCTAGTTGTTGCAACAAAACCGAAAATAAAGGTATGATTTTTAGCTCCAAGAATACTTCCAGATATTGTACTCACTCTGGTGTCGGCAATCGCGTCAGCTTCACAACTTGGTTTGTTTTTGCGGGCAAGTACAGTGGCCATTGTCACAAAGATATCAATTAAAAAAACTCATTATGACAGCAGGCAGTGTTATTGTAGATAAAGGTTTAAAATTTTGACCAAAGCCTTACTGAAAAGCCATCCAAAGTTATCTGACAGTTTCTATGGTTGATAGTAACATCTTAGCAATAAGTTCTTGATAAATGATCCACCCGAACCAAAAATACATACAAAAACTGAAGATAGAAGCCTTCATGGGTTTGATTTAGACTATTCATTGACATTAATGGTAATGAACACTGCCAATGCCCTGTAGCAAGTAACTATAAATACTTACTGTTATTGTTTCGTATTGCAGGCTGAGGAGTACTTGATACTCTGTGGAGAACAGAGCTGGAGCTTAAGTTGATGCGCTCTATCAAACACAAAGTATTGAAACGACACTTAAGTTGTAATGATGACTATGAAACTGTAAAAAACAGACTGCTAGTAGATCTTTAACTTTATGATGAATGTTAGAATGAAGGTTATATAGTCCTTTTAATTATGGTGGACGGGATGGTTGATGAAGATTATTTTTCTGTTTTTGTATTTTCTGATCGCAGATCAGATAATACATAGCTAACATCCACGGTCTAACACAAAATTTCCTTACAGTCCTAACAACGCAAATTACGAGTTCTCACTCAAAACTGCTTAAAAACCAGCAGTTTAAAAGAAAAAACAATTTTTTGTTACAAGTGTCCAACAAATTACTACACCTTCAAACTTTTAAAGTAGCGTTGGCTTATAGAGTTGTCAATAAATGCACACGGATGCAATGAAAATGCTATTTTAGCGATGTCGATTACCGAATACTACACAAATAAATCTGACGGCCGAGTAGTTGAATATATAGTTTCTACATGTTGGACTGTTTGGGCGAGAAGATTTTTGCTAAATTATTTACTTTAATTTAAACAACAGGTTTACCCTGAACAAAATACCTCGAAATTACCCTAACCCGAAATGCAATGGAAATTCTAAATTTAGAATGACTTGATTTTATTCAGTTTTTAATTTTGAAACTTCTCCGTGGTGTGGTGAGTGAGAGGTCTGGAGTTCAAATCCAAGTCGAGTCAACATTTTTTAAATTCTTTTTTTTTAGTGTCTTTGTTAAGGAAATAGCCACGATATGCAAGGATAAAGTGTGGCTATCATAAAAAAATAACATAAATTATTTTTTGATGCAACTCTAGTTATGCAAAATTCCGTATGTATCAAACTCTGGTGCCCTGCAAGATGACTTATAGTACATAAAAATAAAATTATACAGGAAAACACATACAGATATACAGTACGATTTAGATTGCAGGGACCAGAAAATACCACTGAGCTTGAAGCCCTTTGATTAACTACATTCAACACAATAAGAAGTATGTTGGAGTCACAAGATTATACATGGGTATGCAAAACAAACCACTGATGTACTTCAGTGACTCTGTCCAGCTGAAATGTCAGCAAAACGAAGCAAACCGGGAAATGAAGGATGAGCAAATGCGCAAACGGAGAAAAGTGTGTCAAGAGAGTTCAAGGACTTGAAAAGTAGAGGTGATAATTTAGAATCAGTAGATCGATTACGTCGATGCTAATAAATTTTGTCCAGTATATGCCACCGATCCAAAAAAATAGTCTGTCACTGTAAAGAAATGTGATGTGACTTGATGGAATCTTATACCAGGACTCTAATAAAATAACGGTCATTAAAGTAATGAAGCATTTTTACCTTCTTTGTTTCAATGTTAGCTTTTTCTAATGTAACTAGTTTCTAATATTTAAACTTTCTTATACTGATATTTTAAATGTTGATTGTATCTCTGTCAAAATCTCTTATATAGTGACAACTTTAAAATACTTGAGCTTTGGCTGTGTACGACCAGCTCTTGTTTTAATTCTGTTCAATAATACAAAAGAAATTATTTCAAAAGTTTGCTCTATTTTTTTCATCAGCAAAACCAATTGCACTGCCCTCTAAAGGTCCCTTCATATCTAGTTTTCTTTTTTTATTTATTTACATGTTGAATAGTTTAGTGTCATTAAATAAAAATGTAAGGAAATGAACGCTTTCAAAGTCCTTTCTTTCAAGACATTTTGTTAGACGAAAATATATTTGTTTAAAATTTTGGGGATTCATATAACATGAATTTATAATGTTAGTCCTATTACTAGTACATGTACTTCACCTCTTATTTTATGTACCATTTCCTATACTAGAATGAGTTGTTGTGTACCTGGATTTTGTTCAATTAATGAAGTTGTCTGATTACCTGGCTTTTATTATTACTCAGTTTGAAATATGTAAGAATTATTAACCCCATTTTTACCGTATAAACTGGATAAAGTTAACTTGCAACCTGATGGACAGAATATTGACTTTTATAAATGAAATTTTTGAATAAAAGAACAGAAATAAAGTTGTTTTTTTCCAGTATTGTATGGGACATTTATCATGTTTATTAGTTATGAGTACAATTTAACAGAATTTGTGTGTGAGTTGATTCTGCTTGTATTATTATTTCGGTCTTTGCTGTGTATTTTTTTATTCTAATATGCAGTCATTTGATGCCAAAACAACAGTATGATGCTACATGTATGTTTTCCCTTGAATTAGTCCGAATAAGTACAGGGTTCAACTTCGTTGTCCGTCTGTTGTCCGTCCGTTTGTCTATCCGTCACACTTTTGTGTCCGCTCCACAACTCTACTACAAGTAAAATGGTTTCCTGCGGAGAACGTTTTTAATGATATAAATATATTTCATTTAACTATTTTCAATGGGGGGGGGGGGGGCGAGGATAAATAAACGTTTGTATCAGGAATATAGTTGACAGTAATCGATAAATATAGAAGAAGGTCTTTGGAAACTGGTGACCGTTGATGACCGGAGAAGGTCGAACATAAAACAATTATTTTTTTTAAGAAAATAATTAAATAGGCCTACCATTTTATGAATAATTCCGAGCAAAAAAAATAATAATAAAGTAAACACACATGTTTCGCAGAAAATATCTCTAATTATTATGGCAGATGCCACTACGAATATTTTAATTTTGTAGATTTTCAGTATAAACAATTTATTGTTTGTAACATTTTGAGATACATATTAAAGAAACATTGATAATTTTCAAACACATCATTCAAGTTTTTCCACCTTAAACGGTAACATAATTATAAAAAATTAAAAATATCACGTAATAGTTTTTTGTTCTTAATTAGGTAGGATTATCCGTAACGTACCGGCAAACGGTATTTATCCAGTTTTCCGAAAAGGTCAATTAACCAATCATGTACGGTTTACAGATCACATGCTCCTCCATGTACCGAAAACAGGTCACGTGCTCCTCCATGCCTCAAAAGTTAAACGCGTACCAATACCCTGCGGTCTCCAGACCGCAGGGAATAAGAGGTACCCACTTGAAACTTGATAGGAAGCTATATCACATGAAAAAGTGCAGTGCAAAAGAACCATAACTCTTCCTTTCATAGTTTATAAGTTATTGCCCTTTGTAAATTTCTATACTAAATTCTTGTCCGGGCTATATCAAAAAGTATAATAGATATCAATTTGAAACTTTGTAGGTTGATTAATTACATATATGAGCCGCGTCACGACAAAACCAACACAATGGGTTTGCGACAAGCATGGATCCAGACCAGCCTGCGCATCCGCGCAGTCTGATCAGGATTCATGCTGATCGCTTCCAAACTCTATAACAAGTAGAGAAACAGGATGCGCGGATGCGCCGGCTGGTCTGGATCCATGCTGGTCTCAAACCCATTATGTTGGTTTTGTCGTGACGCGACTCATATGTGCAGTGTATTACACAAGAACCATTACTCTTTTTTCATAGATTAACCCTTACCTCATATATACGCGAAACAACGCACTTTCGACCCCCCCCCCCCATTTTTAGGCCTGAAATAGTGAAAAAATGTCCTATTTGGGCCCCAAACACATGTTTTCGTTTGAGAAATGTTGCTTAAAAAAGTGAGCACTTTTTCGGCGGCGCCCCCATCCAAAAGATACATCAGTGGGTTGACAGAAGGGGGATGAGCCCTCTTCTGTTTGAGGGGTTTGGTTTAAACAGTATTTATTTCATATAATACAAACAGATACAATTATGATACAACAACATTATATAAACAGGATTGAAAAGGAAGTCAAAGACTTAATATATGTAGATTTCTTTCCTGTTTGGGGGGTTTGAAGGGGGCGGAGTCCCCCTAATCGCCAAGAAAATTTTGGACTTGTGAGAGGCTTAAAATGATCCCAGGTCGATCATAAGGTAACGTGTAACCGACGCTGAAAAGCCTTTGACTCTATCTCAATCCCTTGAGAAGTTTCAGCACTTTGAAATAAATTTTGATGGAAAAAATCGAGGCAAAATCGTGATTTTTGGCAATTTTGAGATGTCCCCTCGTTGCCGTGGTAACAGGAAATTTAAGACTGACCATGTCGTTACAAAGGCAATGGTCCAGTCAACATTTGTGCCAAGTTTGATTAGTATTGAAGGATTTTTCATAGTTTCATAGCAGTTTGAACTTGTAAGAGGAGGCTTTTCAGTGAAAATGGCCATTTTTCACAATATGCTCTTTGGGGAAAGGGTCAAGAGTTATTACCCTTTGTAAATTTCAATAGTTAATACATGTCCGAGCCATATCTCAGATAGGTCAATACATTTCATTCGCACATACGCAGAAAAAGATGAGCACTTTTGCAACATGCAGCGCTGTTGAAAATAAATATAAGCATTGCAATTTGGTCTTCATGTTAAAAGAAACATTCCATTCTGTAATGTATGAGGCGAGACATTGCTACTTCCGTTTCCGAAAGGACCCGTCCAGTTTAAAGTTTGGTTTGAGATCACAATGTAAAAACATTCTTTAAATAATATAAAGCTTATTAATTTTTCATATTCTAGCTGTATATTTTATACTGGTAATATTCAATCATAGCATTTGTATCAATGGATTATATTTTGATATAATACCTGTATTTTAAGCAAGATTTTTTCCCAATTCATATATATAGTGTTACCCATAAAATTTAAACTCTGTTTGGAGATTCCTAATTTTTCAATATGCTAATAAGTTTGTTAAGTTAAACGTGTATTTCTTTTACCTTCTTTTGGATATTTTGTATCTCTGTTGTATTATAACATGCATGTTTCTGAGATTTACAGAAAGAAGAAAAAGAGATTGTGTCACTACGCAACATAGTGAGTCAGACGCTTTGCTGCTGTTGTTGATGATGATGGAGATTGCTAAGTTCAGCTTGTTAATTTGTAGTTTATAATTGACGTGTTTCTTCCCTTGAATTTGATTCTGATGTGTTCTCTCCTTTAATTTTGTTCTCTGTTTGAATCAAATAAATAAGACAAATGATTTTTACAAAATTGTTGATTTTTTTCTCAAATATCTATCTACCAATACTGTTAAATCCCTCTCAGGGACAAGTAAAGTCGTCCTGTTTTACTCAGATAGAGAGAGAATGAGCGTTTCAATGAATTGTGCAGGCACATAGCACTCTGAACCCACAATTCATTCATTGATACGAATTTTTACGCTATTTCTAATGCTTGAAGAACCACCAAATAGGTCCCCGTCGAGAATCGAACTTGGGAACTATCGCATCCCATGCGAGTGTCCTACCATTGGACCAACTCGTCTCAATTTGGGGGATAGCCTATTGTTCTAGGAAAAATGTTAGTATTTTGCATTTTGACCAAAAAGCCCTCTTTTCGCTCATACATGAGAATACATACTGGAGAGATGCCCAATTAATTTTAGTACTGTTTAGCCATATCGCTTGTGTAACACAACTAAATAAATGTTTTATAACTATTGCCTCGATAACCATATACATAATAAATTTAATGAATTTACATGTTCAATCTAAAATTGTCACAGATGGGAATAATAACCCCCGCCCAACAAACTTTTATTTCATGCAGGAATAATTAAAGCCTTTATACATAAAATGTCTGAGTTCAAGGGAACATAACTCTGCAATGCCTGAATTGCCAGACCATAATTTTGTGGCATGCTCATATTCACTTCATGATTATGATATAATTCAAGATTGAAGCCAGTCACTTAAGAAATATTAAAGCAGTTTGCTTCACAATCTTTTATGTTCAAATAATACATACGTGCATGTCTATATTCAAGGGCATCTGGAATGCCTTGATTGTGTAAAATGTATATCTTCACTTCATGATGATGATGTATAGTAAGTTTGTAACCAATCCCTAAAGAATTGTGAAAGAAGCTGGCGCCACAAGAATGTAGGTAGTTTTGCATACAGACCAACCGACCACCCCAACAACCGACTCAATAATTTCCCTTCTTAAACTTCTTTTGCGGGAGTATTATAATGGTTAAATAATGTACATACATAACAAATGAATCGATAATTCTTTATTCTTAATTTTATTGTGACACCGTGATTTTATTTACATGTATTCCAAATATTTTTACTTCTATATATTTCCATGATTAAATATGAAAACAGTTCAAATGCTCTATCAAGATTAGTTGGCATCTGCCATCTGTATTGTTCAATGACAGAAAGGGGACAGTCGGAAAACATTTTTGACAGCAATTCTGATTACGTTCATAACAGTTTTTGGGGAGGCTATGCCCAATCTCCACGCAGTGATCTCCCCTTAATGCTTCGGCGTAGATCTCTGCCACCAAGGTCCCGATATATCAGAATTTCTGATATACTATATTTTTTCAAAAACTGTTTTATCTACTGCTTTTATCTATCAGATAAGTTTTCTCTCATTTATTTTACAATGTTTATGAATAAATAAATAAATAATATGAATATTTAGAAATAATTTTAAAAATTATGAGATTATTTTCCACCGAGACGATATTTTGATATTTTATATTTTTTAGCTTTTTAATTTATTTTTCGTTATTTTGTATACTTTGGATATTTTTTTGATAAACTATATCGAACGTAGGCACCAAAAGTTAAAAATAAAACAGAAAGAGAAAAATAACGTTAGATTTTCTTTGTAACGGTCGATATTTACATTTGAATTTCGACGTTACGTCATGTGACTTTCATCATCATGTGACGTCTTTGAAGGCAGAGATCTACGCCGAAGAATTAAGGGGAGATCACTGTGTGGAGCTTGGGCTATGCCGACCCAATGTTAATAACCGTCCGTCAAATCTTACTGCCGCGGTAATCAGGCCAAAAAATAGTACCTTGATTTTTTCTAAGCTGACTCCAATCTCCACACAGTGATCTCCCCTTAATTCTTCGGCGTAGATCTCTGCCACCAAGGTCCCAATATATCAGAATTTCTGATATACTATATTTTTTCAAAAATTGTTTTATCTACTGCTTTTATCTATCAGATAAGTTTTCTCTCATTTATTTAACAATGTTTATGAATAAATAAATAAATAATATGAATATTTAGAAATAATTTTAAAAATTATGAGATCATTTTCTACCGAGACGATATTTTGATATTTTATATTTTTTAGCTTTTGAATTTATTTTTCGTTATTTTGTATACTTTCGATAATTTTTTGATAAACTATATCGAACGTAGGCACTAAAAGTTAAAAATAAAACAGAAAGAGAAAAATAACGTTAGATTTTCTTTGTAACGGTCGATATTTACATTTGAATTTCGACGTTACGTCATGTGACTTTCATCATCATGTGACGTCTTTGAAGGCAGTGATTACAATTCTGCCAAGGGAGGTAATCACTGTGAGGAGTTTGAGCTGACTCATCACAGACATTTACAATATGAAAATATTTTCATTCTTTAATTTCATATCTGCAATTTGTAAAGATAATAATTCTCGATTTTTGTTTGTTATTTTTTCAAAATCACTACTCCGTGACGTCATACTGCCGCGGTAATCAGGTTTAGGCATACGTACGTTGGTAATAAATAGTTCTGGTATGAACACCCTTCTATATAATAACTTTATCAATATTTTTTTTAAACAAAAAGCATAAATGAAAATTCTTAGATAAATGCTTTAATTAGGTGGCAAATATTCTTTATTATTTTGATAACAAGTTTCCAATTACTACGCAGCGACCAACTGTTTATGACGGGTCATTAACTAGAACGTTGCAACACCGTAGTCTCAATATCATGCATGTTCTTTTGTTGTTATAAACCATTAATAGTCCTTAATATTTTTTAAAGACAAATAATGGTCAACTGTCGCTTACATCAGAGACATGGATCATGCTTGTGTGATAACTAAGGAAAACTAACTTAATAGTACACCTTAGGAGGCTGTACGCGGAAAACGCTCATTAACCGCTATATCATATAGCTGTTAGTAAATATTTTGCATACATTTAGAACTAAAAATTCACTAATGGTGATGAACATATAGTTTGAAAACATTATATTCTTAAACCATGTATCGCCGAAAAAAAACTATTTAACTACAAAATCCGTAAGGACCCTCCCACAAAATTTCACCACAAGATTACATTTATAATATTAGCAAAATAAAAAAAAGCAATACTTATATTTTCATCTTACATAATTCATTAATCAAACTTTTAACAAAACAGTATCTTTTAAAAATATGTCTGGCAATTGACCGATCCCTACTCTGATCTTTTATTTGTAAAGGAATAAATTTAAAAATGTGCTCTTTTGTTTAGGAATATTTTGTAGTGAAAGTCTTAATATATCCACTAATCTCATTATTAGAATTAGACAGGTCAGGGATTTATACAACCAGTAGTTTAGTTATCTACGCTCATTTTAATCCCAATAGAAACATTCAAATATTTGGGGTAAAAAACATGACCAAAGTACCTAGTAGTCGTTTACCCGGTGGTGATCCCATTAAACTGATTATAGATTCGAATAGAAAACACAAATAGAAACATGTGTTTCGGTACAACAAAAATCGGACGTAAAGTGAACAGTTAAATGACAGAAATATGTGGTCAAATATGTTTTAACGAGGAAATAATTATTTCAGAGAAAGACGCAAAGATCAGTCTTCAATCAAATGATTGACCCCAGAAAGTTTATTCAATTCTAGGTCAACGAATCATAATTTGATAGTCCATGTGTAATAAAATTTTCAATACAGATTATGAGATACATAAGAATATTAAAGAATAAGAAGCTTTAAAAAAAAAACAAAAAAAAAAAACGCATATATATACGAATGACTTACAGTCGAGCATCGGAAATTCATCAACATATCTTACGAAATTTTAAATTGAAAACGATATTTGCGCGCGCTGAAGTGATTTATGTTTATTTGAATAAATCAAATAAAAAGAAGTTATATGTTTGTGTTCTAAAAATAATTGGCGGCATAAGACGAATTTCGTTTTCATTTTACAACACTCGAAAAATTACTACAGAAAATATGTTGTTGTTTTTTTTGTTTTGTTTTCAACAAGAGTGTGTGTTTTAAGTTCATTTATTCTCGGCACCGGAATAACCATATGTCCGAGATTATAGCATCGGGGACGTCTTTTTCAAGCAGAATCTTCCAGGTAGCCCATTCTACGTTCGTTAGTGGTAAAAGAGACGACAGTACTGTCAAGGCATCAACTTCCTGACTGACGACAACAAAAACGGCATTCATTAGCGCCAAACCTCCAGAGTAAGTTACGACAGGTCAACCAATCACCACTGGTACTTGAGATGACTTGACCTTGACCTGCCGTGTGCCTTCTCCGCGACGTGCATACCTCTGGAGGGATTTGGAGAAGTTTCAACAAAAACCTCCAAAACACGCTTTTTATAACACCATTCATAGCACTGACGCTTCGATGTTCTCATCTATTTGCGGGAAATGGTTGACAAGGAAAACCTACGTTATAACCGCACACCCTGTTAACAACAGATTTACCGCAGTATATATTTCAAGCTAGTGAGGTTTAAAATCTATCGATTAACTACCATAAGTTGGTTGAGTGTTGGCGGTAAAAAAAGAAGATATAACTTCCTGATCAATTTTCACTTAGGTTGATTCAATTTTGAATAAGCTTTGCAGATATGTATTTTTCAAGAAATATTTAGCTTTAATATTATCCGAAGCCGTCAAAGTCAGCGACGAGTAATGAAATGAGAATAATTTCCTGAAACGTGATTTTATTCGAGATTTGCTTCGGGAGAAGACAACTTTCTGTCCGTAGAGCATGAATATTAATACTCATCACAAGACAGTGTCTTATTGATCTCAATTATGGTACATGTATGATGTAAATATGTATAATTTTATGTTCAATTTAAATGTTGCTTAACTTGCAGTTGTTATTATCATTCAATGATATTAAAATGACATAAAGTATTTATGATGAACAGTCCTAGAATATTTTGATAAGGAACCGTCAGTTGTAAAATGGTATTATGATCTTATAATGAACAGTCGTCATACCTGCTGGTGTGTCATTTATAAATGGTTTTTAGGTTTTTCAAAATTTGCATGATTAACAATCGGAATGAAGACCTCAATGAAATGTTCTGGAATATTAACAAAATGAATAGTCAACCATATTAACCATATATATGAATGGCTGAGCGATAAATGGCGCAATGTGCATATCTTCTTATTTAACAGCACATTTTAAGCAAAAAGAAAAGAAACTATAAGCCTGAAACATTCTGTCATAGCCTCCCCATCAGTACATTCAGTGCTTTGATTATTTGAAAGCAATGATCAACCTCCACTTCATCAGCAACTTTGCTCTGCTCGGTACATCAATACAATTCAGCAGTAGTGTACATCATGTTCGGTATTTCAGAAAGAGATCTCAAATTCTTCTTCTTTCGCACACGATGCTTATTTCAATGGTGTGCATGCTGTTGAAGTTCATTACGAATTGCAGGAATGAAACAGTACTTCAAGCAATATATATGAAGAACGATGTCTGTTTGCAAAACACCACTCAAAATTAATCCATGCAAATTAATCCATGCACGTCTGTAACAGAGATTATCTCAAATATTGCCCAAACCATTCGATTCGATGAACTATCCATTACAGCACATCTTGTAAACGTATCATTGTGGTGTTAACGAAGAAGCGTTTGGACATCAGCAATATTTATATATTCTTTAGCCGGTCCATATGAACGGAATCTTCTTTAGCTCACGAATTGACTTTAAAAAGTAGGTGCAAATTAGACATGGATTTTTGTTTGTTTCGTCTACTTTGAGCCAAATCAACCTTCTGCTCTAACCATCTTTTGCCCCATGAATACAAATCCCTAAAATTAATTTGTCGTTTCCATCTATATGCCACATATTGTTTGAACCGTTAACTCTCTGTAATTGATGCAGCTCTTTGTTGATCGTTACAGATACAGTGTATTACTTCCCTTACAGTTGACTTACAAAACCGGGGGGAGTTTAGTATAAATATTTTAATACTGAATCTTAGAATGTATAGTCCGACTACTGGTAGTACATGCAACTGTAAATGGAATGAGAGACACAAGTTTAATTTGTATGTGTCAGTTTATCAAAGAATAAAAGATAAATTCGTCAATTTGCTGGTCATCCATTCCAGCATCTGAGAGTAAGAAGCGCATATAGCCATTTCGCATTTGTCATTTCGCAATAATCATTAGCAAGTGTCATTTCGCAAATTGCATTTCGGAGATATATATATATTTGATACCAATCAAATAGCGCGTCATGTGACATGAGAATTGACCAATGGGCAAACTGTTCATAAATAGTTGAAAAACCATGGGTGTCACTTTTTGCAATCGTTGTCATCTTGGTGAAGGGATCGTTGTGAAAGTGTGCTACCACTAAATTATCAGATAGTTTTATAGCGTTATTCTCTCATATAAACTGGTATTCATTTGTGTTTGAACGTGCATTGCGCTTGCGTAAATTGTGTTATAAGCATAGAAATTGATATTTAAAAAAAGTTGGATTTTTTTCATTCGGGCATCTAAATTATTTTTTAAATTTATATATTGTTATAATAATGACTAAATAAGTTTTGAAAATAAAATCATTTGTGAAATTAATTTTATGAATTCGGTTAATTCCAAAACATAAATGAACATGGCTTTTTAAAGTTCATTGGTTAATTTGCAAACAAATAAAAGTTCATTTTTATATAAATGGTTTTACCAGAGGTGACTATAAGTTTACCCTTCGTCCTTCCGGGCTACCGAAAAGAGGTGGGGGATGACTTAAACTGTAAACAGAACACAAAAGAACAAAAGTCCATTCCGTAACAATAGAATAAGTGGCCCTTTGCCCTCTATTAAACAATAGAACGTCCGTCCTTCCGTTTGTGTCACAAACACACAGTTTTTGAGGAAACATTTTCAAATTTTGTATATGACTTGTAGATCATGGTTAAATATGTGCAAGTCACACTTATCATTATGCTGTTTATAACTAACATTACATTATTCACGTTGCTAAAATAACGTAATATAGGTACAGACTAAGTAAGATTTGAGGCGAACTACTCCTACAGTTCTCTAGCAAACATTTTAAAAATTTAGTATATGTCTTTCAGG
>NW_026859294.1:0-8124 GCF_026571515.1 Ruditapes philippinarum
CAAGAATAGAGAGGCTGTTTTTGAAGTCTCGGTCTTTAAAAGTAAATTTATTTTCACTTTTTGCTAAAAATCATCTCTCATATATTTAATTACCTAGAATAATATGAGATTTTCATGATATCAGTTCTATCAACAGGGTTGCCAGCGGACTTGAAAAGTCAGGGAAATTGGGTATTTTTTCAAGGTCAGGGAATTGTCAGGGAATTTTGAAATTTGGTCAGTGAAAAATGATAATCCTGAAAAGTCAGTGAAAAGTCAGGGAAAAATTATTTCAAAGGTCGAAAAATATATGCATTGAAGGTCTTTCTTGTCTATGGCAGTCTTTAGGCATTTAATATTTGACTTAATCACTCTCACAGTTAATCATTAAATTCAAATAACAGTAAACTGTGACATTAAGAAGCATTATATGTTAACTTAGTGATTATAATACCCATTATTTACCTTAGAACATCATTCAGCCTAAAGACTGAAAGGCTTTGCAACCCTTGCCTCCAGAGCTGACTAATACGTAATTTCTGTTGCATAATTTAACCAGTTTCCATCATGTTTGCAAGACAAATCCTCTTGTAAAATTTCTTAGTGTCAAAGCAAAAAGCAAAGCAAGTTATATGCCAATATGGTAGTTTGGTATACATGTATACTGACAAGATTTTGTTAGTAATTAAAAGCCCTTCTTTGCTTTTTAGCTCAACTATACGAAGTAAATGGAGAGCTGTCCTACTCGCCCCGGCGTCCGCGTCCAGATTTAAGATTAAAGTTTTGGTGCAGTAAAATATTTTTCACTATAACTTTGTCATTTCTTAAGGTATCAACTTCAAACTTCAAATATATGTTCCTTATCATTAACCGCAGCATTCTTATGTGATAAGGTTCATAACTCTAGCACCTCAATATTTTCAGATTTATCTCCCCTTGAAACTTAGAAATTTTCCTTAAAAAAAATACTAATTTTTTTCTGTTACTTCTTTATTTCTTAAGGGATCAACCTCATACTTCAAATATATGTACCTTATCATCATCCCCATCTTATGTGACAAGGTTCATAACTCAGCACCAATATTTTCAGATTTATCTCCCCTTGAACTTAGAATTTTCCTTAAAAAATACTATTTTTTACTGTTACTTCTTTATTTTTTAAGGGATCAACCTCATACTTCAAATATATGTACCTTATCATCATCCCCATCTTATGTGACAAGGTTCATAACTTTAGCACCAATATTTTCAGATTTATCTCCCCTTGAACTCAGAATTTCCTTTAAAAAATATTATTTTTACTGTAACTTATTTATTACTAAAGGGATCTACTTCATACTTCAAATAAATGTACCTTATCATCATCCACATCTTATGTGACAAGGTTCATAACTCTAGCACCAATATTGCAAGAATTATCTCCTCAGCAACTTAGATTTTTTTTACTACAAAAATGTTATTTTTTACTATAACTTTTTTAGTTTTAAAGGTATCTACCCGGGTGTAGATTTTCCGAGGTTTGTGAAAAAAAAACATGGAAACTGCTTCAAAAACCTTGGAAATAAACCAGTTTTACAAGGTTTTTTTTTAATTCCGAGGTTTTTCTTAAAACCTTGGAAACTTTATCCAAGGTTTTTGGTATAAAATCCTTGGAAATAAAGAAAACCTTGGAAGCTATCTCGGAATTTAAACACTCTGCCAAAAATCAGCTTGGAAAAAGCTTGGAAATGAAGAACTTTGTCATTTTTTTGCTCGGAAAAGAACTTAGAAAATTTACGTAAATTTGTTGGAAACACTTTGCCAATATTTAGCTTGGAAATGACCTCGGAAATTTGTACTTTACTAAATTTCATCTCGGAAAATGTTAAGCAATAATGGTAATCATGATTTAACTTAACAATGGGCATCAAAAGCAATGATCAACAGTTAAAGCTGCAGATTTACTCAAACCAAGCTACCAACCCGGCTGTAGATCGCCCATGGATATTTATTTAATCCATGGTCAGAGCAAACAGTTGTCCATGGTTAGTCCATGCAAGACAGCATGGTCCAGGGAAATCAATTTTCAGTATGGACATTGTCAATGGCCAACTACCTTCTAAATAAATTTTTTTTTTTAAATTTCTGAAGCAATTTATTTGGAAAAATCAATTAAAAAAAATTTAAGTGTGAAAACATGGAATATTTAAATCAAGTCCTTGTTGACATAAAAATACATTTATTAATGGCTATAAATGTATTGCATCTAATGATAATAAAAGAAATACTATTCAAATAACTGATGATCAGAAAGACTTTAAAAAAAAAAAAATTGTCATATTTTTTTTTATTATTTATAATTATCGTTACTAGATATCTTCTCCATTTTTAAGAATAGTGTAAGAGCAAAACTATAATACAGAAAGAAACAATCAGTATTTATGTCTATAAGTTTCTTTCTATATATAGACTTAACTTAGGGTTATATATTCTTAAATCTATGTTTTATGCCATATAAAATAGTATATTCTACAAAAAAATCTGTGACATACATTCAGATTACAATTTACTCTGCCATTAATTTATGTGTACAATAAACATACTTAGTTATTAATTGTTCTTTAAATATAATTATGTACAATTAAATGTCTGAAATATAATAACCAGTATGCTTGTTAATTTCTTATAATTAGGATAAATAAATACTGCATCCACTAAGATTTCACACACAGAATATAACACACTGATCAGATAAAACTAATGGCACCCCAGGTGGTTTCCTCTATCTAAGCATGATCAATCTTCTCACTGGGCATTCTGGGATAGACCAGATTGTTCCATGTGATTATTCAGGGGGAGTCTGGGTTTTTATACATTCCAAAACAATAAGTTTAAAATGACATTGCAACAGTGATTCTCTTTCAAGAACTTATTAAAATTTTCAACTTTTACATTTATTTATCATTTGATATATTTGTACCTTCAATAAATAAATAAATGTAAAATTAAAATGATGGTGGCTTTGATATTTTGGGATCACCCCTGTTTCACATTATAATAAACCTATCCGACATACTGTTGAAAAATTTGAATCTCAGACAGGGTCAAGTGGTTATAGTTGGAAATAGTTGAAACATGGATTTATTTAAGCAATTTTGGAGATATGTTGTTTTAAAAATGTTAGGGAGCATATTATGGAATTTTCAAAGAAAACATTTATCTAAGTGTGACAAGATTCAGGAAATGTTTTGGTTGTTGTAATTGAACCTAAAGATCAATGACCTGGGACAGGAAGATAAACAAAAAGAAACATAATAGTAAAAAGGTTCAGGTAAATGACTTTTAGATTCATTTATGCAGAAAACTGTAATTTTTCTTCAAATAAGTATTAAATACAAACTATTTTAGATCTATATTTTTAACCTTGTAAGCCAATTTAAATACAATTGTTTAGAGATATTTTATGAGTATGAATGTTATGTTTGTCTATGATTGTATTAACAAGATGAATGCATGAAACTATGATGACATTATTCATAAACTTTCATCTTCATCTATTATTTGAATCTACAAATGTTTAATTACAGATTCAGCTTGAAAGCAAGTTTGCAGGTGTTCCAAACTACAAGAAAATGGCAATCCAGTCTCTTATCATAGTATAAAGCAGAGGAATATACTGGAAAAGTCATTGGCATTGGCACAAAGGAAGCCAACTGTAGACCAGGAAAGGCTTCAAGGAATATACTAAAGTATGTTTTGTTTTTAAAACTAGGTTTTGAAAGTTTCAATTTGAAAATTTAAATGAATGATGGTTTCTGGAACTGATTTTTTTATTGATACTTGAAATGCTGTAAATGTAAATATCAGATGACTCTTCAGCTTTATTGCTGCAGGAACACATTTCATGCCCCTTTGAGCAGACAGATACAGTCAGTGTAGCTAGGCAATCAGAATCACCTTATGAAAAGCGTTATTTTTTGCAATATTTTTATTTTAGAGTGCATTAGGTTGGAACACCCATATGACATAATCTAAAATAATAGTAACAGACGTTGCTTATTTTCTAAACATTGCAGAATTGTCACACTGCTAACAAAAGTTTTTTCTTGAAATCTTGACCATAAATACTGATGAATAAAAAATAAAAATCAACATGAAAAAAATTAAATTCATTATTTCAAAACAAATTAGACAAACATTTAAAGTTACTACAGAAAAGTTCATTTGAAAATATTTAAGCCTTCATTTTAAACAATAGCTATCTAAACAACTTGTCATTAAAGTAGTTTTGGATCACTCAAAAAGATATATTTTCCTTTAATACACAAGTGCTGATCTTTTAAAACAATATATCAACTTATATTTTTGTCTATGGAAACGTAAGGAGCGTATTAGTTTGTTTTTTATTGATGAAAAAAAAGAAAATTAAATGATGTAATTCTTGATTGCCTACACATACTGTACTGTCCAGAGTATAACCTCAGCTGTTCCTTAATCCTGGGCTGGATAGCTCCCTCAGAGAGAAGAAACCCGTCCTGGCTTCAAGAGTCAAAAATACAATGTTGTAAGGCAAGTTTGAAGTTGTTGAGTCTGACCACATGGAGAGGGAAATGCCCAGTAGTGATTTTATATAACTGTATTTTTTTTTTAACTTCTTTCAATGGCTGTACTTTATTAAATATTAACTTTATTTATTTCAGGAATTGTATCCAAGCATTTTCCACATGTGACCCCTGTGACGGTGAGGGAAAAACTTGGAGACACTTTAAAATCATGAAGAGTGAACAGGACTTCAATAGATTAATATTTGAATACATAAAAATTTGCCGGTACCAAAAAAATTATAACTGAACATTGAGTGTAATAGTTACCATTAAAGACTACTAAATTTTCATTTGTAGTGCATAACTATTTACTTCACTCTGACATTAAATGTTTCAGTGAGTCATGTGATCATTTTTTGCTCTGAAGTATTGTTATAAAGAAATTTATTAATTCTTTAAAAGGACAATATAATTGCTCTTTTCAGAATATTTCATTGGTTGTTATATTTTTGATTTCCATGGATTTTCTAGAAATTTCCAAGGTTTTTGCTCAAGTAAACCTTGGAAAATGATCTTGATGCTTTAGTAAGAATCCTCAGGGAAATATTACAGTATTCCCAGTTTTGAGAAACTTTCCGAGGTTTTCATTTAAAAACCTTGGAAAACAAACCACGGAAACTGACTTTAAAAATCCTTGGAAATTGTTCCAATACTCCGAGGTCACTCATTTTACAAGGTTTTCTAAAAAAATCCTCGGAAATTATTTTACGAGGTTTTTATTCTGAAATCCTTGGAAATCGTTCCAATACTCCGAGGTCTTACTTTTTACGAGGTTTTTTTTAAAAAAAACCTCGGAAATTTTTTACAAGGTTTTATACCCTCTCCCTATTTTTCCAAGGTTTTCTTAATAGCAAAGTTTTGCATTTTCTCGTTCCAATACTCCGAGGTTTTTTTCCAAGGATTTTGAGCCAAAAACCTTGGAATATCTACACCCGGGTACCTCAAACTTCAAATACTTATTCCTTATAATCAATTATATTTTATGTGACAATGTTCATAACTCTTGAAGTAATTTTTACAGATTTATTTCTCTTAGAACTTAGGATTTTCTTTAAGAAATATTATAACTTTGTTACTTTTTTAGGTATCTACTTCAAACTTCAAATATATACTTCTTATCATTACATACATGTTGTGTGACAAGGTTCATAACTCTAGCGTGACTATTTCTAGAATTATTTCCCTTGATCTTGGAAGTTATTTTAACAAATGTTTTTTTTTTACTATTACTTATTATACATAATTATATATAATTCATTTTTCTTTCATAGTTTTGTCCTCCTTACTGCGTCCAGTATTTTATTAGTTGAGCTTGGCTGTCTCCTGTGACAGCTCTTGTTGCTTTGACACTAAGAAATTGTACAAGAGGATTTGTCTTGCAAACATGATTGAAAATGGTTAAATTATGCAATGCTATGTTTTTCACACTAACTTTTTTTTCACACTAACTTACTTCACTCACTGATTATTTCATGATATGCCAAAATGAGCCCTTTGTTCTTGTTTTCACAATCAGTGGAGTTTATCATAATGCCTTATACAAGTAACTGTGTTAAATGTTTATTGTTCTTATAGTTTAGAGATGTTTGAATTTTAAGTTTTGTCATACAAGTATTACTCTTATAGTCTTGGTGTTTTATGTGTTACTACTAGGAAGGAAAGAGTGACTTATGTGATTTTCTTATACAGATGCTTATATTATGATTCTTCTGATTTTCATGTCAAATGATTCACATGTTTCACTGACCAACAGCTAGTCACACTGTGTTTGAATAGAAATAGTTAAGAATAGTAGAACACAATGTTTGAATCATTACTTTGACGTAAATGTTTTATATTTTGGAAAATATATACAAGTTTACTTGCAAAATTATAATGGGAGGATTGGACGGCTATTAAGGGGAGGTCAGGAGGCCGTTTATGTGTTTGACGATTTTGGTCAGTGAAAAACATGAATTGGTCAGTGAAAAGTCAGGGAAAAGTCAGGGAATTTTATTTCACCAAAGTGCTGGCAACCCTGATCAAACTTTGGTTCAAATTTAATAGAAAATTCAAATTTTATTTGTTTGCTTTGAAATCTGGTATATTCATATGCACATGAACTGATCTGAATTTAAAGTACTGTATATGTATGTTCTCTATTATACTTACTTTTGAAATTATTGTCTTTAATATTTTTCATACTCAAATTTTCTTAGGGTTAAGTAAACAAATTTTTTCTTTGATCACCTTAAACATGATAGTTACAATAAATTACTGTGGCATTATGAGAATTATGACCATGTTTGACCATTGTTTTCAGGCATGACATTAAGAGCCATTATATCCCCGTAGTTTGTTTATTTCACTTCCTTTAGCTGAAATGTGGTATAATGTTTTTGTTGTTTTATATATTTCAGTATCTGTATTATTTCACATTCTGTCATGAAGATTGTCCATATTGTTACAAACTTCCTGAGAAAGACATTACCATGTGAACCAACAAGTGAATATCCTGAACCAATCACATTTGAAGAAGCTGGATTAGGAAAGAATGAAATGCTTTTTGTCCAAGATAATGAATCTTGAATGGCAGATAATATGATATTCTGTGATATTAGAACACAATGCAATGTTCATGCTTGAAGATACTTCGTCTAAGTGTAAAAAATGTGTGAATTCAAGATCTTTTTATATGAAAGATGATATTGTAAGGGGGGATATTGTCCATCTGTCTGTCCATTTTCCTGTTGTGATCAATATCTTACAACCAGTTGGTCAGATTGTTATTTGAAATGAGACGGAATTTTGTTTAAAATGCCACCATGATCCACCAAATTGTTGAGGAGTTATTGCCCTTTGTTATTTAAAAATAGAAAGTTTCACGCTGCATAATTTCAGTTTGGAGCCGTAACTTTGTTAGACTTTATTTATACTTGACTCATTAAAAATAAATATATAGGCGCATGATAAATGCCATTAAAAACCATATTTATTTTTAACTTATGAGGAACCTAGACAAAACCAGTGCAACTCCAGTTTAGATTATAAGGCAATGTTGTGTTTTCAACTTACAATAATATCATTAATGATAATCTTTTCTATTTTAAACTGATTAGTATTTGGTCAAATTTCTAGTGATTAAACTGAATGATATTTTGTCGAATTTGTAGTTATCTTTATATTTTAAACTGTTTGATGTTTTGTCAAATTTTTATTCATCTTTATATTTGAAAACAAATGATATTTGGTCAATTTCTGATCTTTAGTTTATTTTTAAAAGCTTATTTTTTCTGGAAAGAATTGTGTACTGTTATAGTTTGGAGAAGTGACTCCTTTAAGAAAAAACAAGTTTAATTTTTTGTTTAATTTGTAACTACTTGTTTAGCATTTCCAAATAAATCCGGTTGGATTTTCATTCCTAGTCATGGGATTCATTGATTTGGAAACGTATCATTTTTATCTCAAAATGACATTTATTGTGTAGGATAACGGTAATTAGCCGGTAATTAGTCAACAATACATAGGCGGATATATTTAATATAATGAGCTGTCACCGGACACTATGCTTAATTTAGTTAAT
>NW_026859295.1:0-47500 GCF_026571515.1 Ruditapes philippinarum
TTTGATTTCGTGAGTTTATGAACATGAGCGGACAAACAACTGCTATACTATCACATAAAATTTTATTTTAAAACTACAAAGTTTTCAAAGTTTATTGGCAAATCAGGCTGTTATCAGCTTTATATTTTGTTGATATTTGTAAGTGCAAATGTTTATAAGTTCAGGTTGATAATGTACATTATTGACTGTTTATATGCAGAAACATGTCATACACTTCAATATTTCAAAATGTTGACAAGTATAACGACCTGTTACATTGCCTTACACATCATTTATTCTTTCTTAAAAGTCTACAATTCTTTCTACTCAAGTGGTAAACAGGTGTTTTGTGGTGCTGTATTTCTGCACTCGGAGACATCGCTTCGGTTTCCTGGTTGTGCTGTAGACGTACGTTGGGCATTAGCATGAATCTGTGCAGGCGGTTGATGTTGTTGGTATTGAACATGTTGACAGCTCGGGCCTTGTGTGTACATAACACCTCCTGAAACATTCATACAGCAGTACAATAGTAAGGCTAAAGGTATAAATTCTATACAGCACAGAGCAATAATAATTCGGGGGGAGGTGGTGGAGGCCTATTATTGTGTTGTTGGTATTGCTGCCCACATAGTCAAATGTCGAATGTTATCATCAATTTGAATATCATGTGAGGTTTAAAATAGACATAGTGTTAGACTTCGTTTAATTCTAATTACATTAAAGTGTTGACTATTTCATACACATGTTGAAAACTATATCTTGCTATGATAGGTGATATTATATACATCTTATTATCCAAGATACTTTCTAGAAAAGATATTAAGTGAGAAACTTCAATTGTACCTGCATATATTTAGATATATTTAGAAGAAGATACAAAATAATTACATCAAGTTCTACGTAAGAAATAACTTGCAAAGGATACTAAAGGGGAGCTGAGAGAGTCCAACATATAAGACATAAGTCCTTTGTAAAATTGAAATAATTCTCGACATAAGAAAAGGTAGATACATGGACGAAAGGTGGCGGTGGCGGTGGCAGTGGCAGTGGTAGTGGTAGTAGAAGTAGTCGTAGTCGTAGTAGGTTGCAGGTGTTGTACTTGACATATAGTCTTATTTTTGTGACTATTTGTGCCAAGTTATTTCAAAATCCCTGGAACTCTGTTAACTTTTGACTTCTAAGTGTGACCTTGACCTTGCAGACAGGGATGCAGGTGTTGCGCATGACACATCGTCTTATTAAAGTGACTATTTGTGCCAAGTATTTTTAAAATCCTTTGATAAAAAATTATTGACTGGACACAAAATATACCCTTTAACACACTATGTTAATCTTTGAGCTCCAAGTGTGACCTTGACCTTGGAGGTAGGTGAACTGTTGTTGCGCATGACACGTTGTCTCATTATTGTGATCAATTGTGGCAAGTATTTACAAAATCCCTTGAAAGATAAGAAAGTTATAGATCTGACATGAAATATACCCTAAAATAGACAATGTTGACCTTGAATGAGCAAGTGCGATCTTGACCTCGGAGGTAGGGTTCTTGTTGTTGTGCATGACACATCGTCTTATTATGACAAACATTTGTGCCAAGTTATATCAAATTCCTTTCATAAATGACAAAGTTTTGGACCGGACACGAAAATGTGACGGAAGGACAGACGGACGGAGATGCTTCTATATCCCCCTTTTTCTTCGAATAGACGGGGAACAAAAAAGCAGTAAATAGAAGGAAAAAATGTATCAGTCTATTAGAACAGTGTACTACTTAATTAGTATCTTCGTCAAAAGTACTTTATGTAAATGAGTTAAATGAGAACAACAAACGTACATCAATAAACAAGGCCAAAGAAGTGGACCTTAAGATGCTTTTACTGCCGCCTTCTAAACCAAATTGCAACTATTTTATAAATTGTGCTGTTGGCTAATCTTCAAGGTTTCATCATAATACCAATTCTGTGACATTGTATCTATTGCGCATCATTGTTTTTTTAAATGCATTACAAATGTTGTTTGCTAAAATATCTTTCTTTTAGAGGTTATTCAAATCAAGAAATTAAACGTTTTAATATTATTAACAGATACCATTTTAAAAGGCGACGGGTAAAAGGTGACTACCAGTCCTTACAATTTCATCGATGTTTTTCTGCGACTGTACTTCAATAAATTAAATGTAAAATTGTTCGATAGATTACTCACCATGTTGTGGTTGTATCATCGGAGGTGCCATCGGATAAATAGCCATTCCATCACGGCGACTGTCTTTGCGACAACAAATATAACATATACAGATCAAAATGATCACCAGGAGAAATACTATTATCCCCCCGAAGATATAAATTGCGAATTCGGCACCCCAACAATCGCGATCATGGTAGTAGTATATACCACTGTTGCCATTTTGATAATAGGACATTTTTATTCTGCAAAAAGAAAACAAACAGAAATTTCATTATCTGAATAAATAAATATATAAAAAGCGGTGGTATTGTGTGGTATGGTATAAGATAACTTATTTGAGTTTAATTCAGTTATCGATTTAAAAAGGCATTCAATAAATAAAAGGCTTTTAATGTAAGCAAACCGTTACAAGTGACTCAAATTTCTTTACTACAGACATTGATAAATCAGGATCTTATCTTAAATGAAAAGATCAAACATGAAAATTGAATAGTTAAAGCACAATATTTTAACGGGATTAATAATGTTGTTAAAATATTGATTACATGATAAATTAAATAGGTACAATATCACGTTCGCAAATTTAATCAAAAAGGGAAATTTTTCATTTATCATAGAACTTCAAGGCTATTCCTTATAGTTTATATAATGTATATATTATGCCGTTTAAATCGGGTGTGATTTTAATTCTTATGGTGTTTGCTTATTGTGTACATGTTTTACAAAACACAATTGAAGACAATATGGTGTTAGACATTCTTTAAGATCAGAGTTCAATATAACGAGTGTACCTCAACGTGGACGACAAGATGAGTCTGGAAAATACCAGAAAAAATCAGCGTATTTAATTCAATAACAATAAACGAAAATCAAAAATATCAGCGTTTGAAATTCAATAGAAATATAGAGAAAAATATCAATTATCTGAATTGTTCTGAACATTATGGACATGCAAATATATTGACTTAACATTTGGTTTTAAAATGAAAATATAAATAGAAGATATTGAATGAGTGTAGTTTAATACTAAATTTATTGAACGAGTTGAATAAAATTATATTATGCGAGCCTCTGGCGAGCATAATATTGTTTTATTCAACGAGTTCAATAGATTGAGTATTGAATCTACACAAATATTCTATTTATCACATATATAAAATAAGAACAGTAAACTGTTAAAATGAGTAATTTTCAATGACGTGCCTATAGTGTAACGCTAACATTAGCGCGTTTTTAACGCTATGTTTATATAAAGCGAAAGTGATGTCACGTCAAAGTATAATTACACACTATAGTGTAATATCGTTTTTATTAAATGGCTTTATTACACTCCTGTGCCGCGGTTTATGTGAAAAAGAATGTTGTTACATACCTTTGTTCGTTTTTAAAGCAATTATCCACTAAATAATACAAATGATTATTTGTTACAGTGATTCCGCTCTTAAGATAACATGAAAACTGCACATAAAACAAAAGTACCTATCAAAATGTAGGGCTGCGGTATAAAGAAATTAATACTGGCATTTGTTTTTTTCTTGCGACAATCTATCAAACCATTGCTTGAATAAGATAAATCTGTCGAATCAAACGTGTTTATTTGCAGGCAGACAATAACCTTATCGCTATACAAATATAATTTTTTGTTAGCTCTGAAACAGGAGATTAATCAATTACGCTGACGTTTTAATAATAAAATCAAGCAATCCGTACCAACAGCCCAGCTCTTTAACTTTCAGCAAGCTTGTCTGATGTCGTCAAATTTGACGTAATATTATCTGCGGGTCCGATTTTATCGGTCAAATGAAACTCATAACCATTTTAAATCATGGTTGATTTAGTTTCTGTTTATACAAAGTGTATGGAATTCACGCGCTGGCGTATTTGTTTTAATGGTTTTGATCTTAATTAAAAAATAACGTGTTAAATCTGCGAAAGACACTTAACAAAACATTATAAAAATTCTTTTCGATATGTTACAAATAATAGAACTGCAACATTGTGTTCCTTTTTATTGTTTACATGCAGTTATGCTTTTCAATTTTGTTCAGTAGGATAATCCCTGTGAATATCCAGCAACGCAGGAAAGTGCAAATAACGCTGGAATTGTGCAAAATTAACACAGAATTGAGCAATTAAGTGGCAAAACGAGCACTGCGATAAAAAAAAATGGACCAACATTTTTATTGTAAATCAAATTAGAAGAAATGAGCATACTGTTGCTGAGACATTATGCTTTAAACCTCATCAAAAATATTTCCATGAACATGTTTATTTTTCAAGATCATTCGTGTAAATGACGACCTGACTAGGGTATTGATGGCGATTTTTAGTCTAGTTAATATCTTAAAATACAATAACGTACATATTTCTTTATGATCTTTTCTTTCGGTGTACCTTATAGATTTTCCAATCTACTCGTGACATACAATACGTAATTTAGCAGATATAACGTAATTGAGACCATTTTTACGAGGCAACGCCGATTTCGTGATTGTAGCACTGAAGCAACGGAGGTGATCTCATTAAATGTCGCTAAAAGCTATTTCACGAGCTTCCTTCTATTTTTATACGGCACAGTATATTTACAAATGTCTTAGGTATACAGCATATGAAAAAATAAAGTTTTAAATGTTTTAAATGTACATATTCATTTGACAAAACACAAAACTCCATTCAAAACAGTAATCAGGTTGTCTTTCCAACGATCTAAAAAGTAAACATATTAAAAACAAAAATTGCAATGCTTGTTTAAGTATAATGTCGTAGCAGCCGTATGCGGTTATTCATTTCTTTAAATTTGATTTAGAATAAAATATTTTGGTTCGTTTACTTACTGTGTTATTCGTTTTGGCAATAGCGTTGCACAGATTCGGCGTCACGTTTGCGCTATTTGCATATTCCAGCGTTACTGGATATGCACGGTGATAATGTTGTGTTAATCTTCTCCGTGTACTTTGTATTTAAGTGTTAAACACGTGTCTTATGGAGCTGAATTTCTGAACTCGAAATAGAGCCCTTATTTTTTGAGATTTTAATAGGACCATAATCATAATAGGACCATAATAGGATCAAAATCTTTATAAGTAATATTGTAAGTGTACATGACTTTTTCCATCCAATTTTCCTCTCTATCTTTGGATTTAGATGTTTACTGCTTAAAGATAAATGTAAATAAATGATCTTTTATTTCTGATTATTTTAAAGATCCAACATAATAACGGACTTAACATTTCTTTCCAATGAGAAATCATGTGAACGCGTTTAGATAAAATAAATGCGACACGCTATGATGCATTCATCATGTAATGCATTTACATTTTACCTTTTCGTAATACAATCTATTATACATATAATTACGGACAGTTTCAATTCGCTTTTCAAAGATATTAAACGATTCTGTACATAACTGATTTGTTTGCAGATAAGAGGTGGCTACACAGTATTGTAATTTATTAAAATGTTGCCAACGCATTTGATTTAAGATATTGATCATTGCATACGAGTTCTACATTATGCCCTAAGGGTGATTACACAATATGCAAGTTAGAAAAAATAGAAAATAGCCGAATAGGAAGAACTGAAACATACGTACCACAAGCATGCAACAATAATGTCGTGAAGAATAATCTTTAAGGATCGCAAATATACGTAACATCCCTGATTGAATTTACGGGGTAACTTTTTATGGCCTCCACACGGCACAAACAACTCTGATGTGGTGATAAAATAGACAGAAATAAAGAAACACTTAAATAATTATCAAGTTAGTGAAACAAATAATAAAAAATAAAAGCAATTTCTTTCAGGGTATACGTATAATCTGTGAAAATTGGTGCTCATAATAATACCATTCTTGACTTTGATTTCGTGAGTTTATGGACATGAGCGGACAAACAACTGCTATACTCTCACATTTATTTTAAAACTACAAAGTTTTCAAAGTTTATTGGCAAATCAGGCTGTTATCAGCTTTAGAATTTGTTGATGTTTGTAAGTGCAAATGTTTATAAGTTCAGGTTGATAATGTACATTATTGACTGTTTATATGCATAAAACATGTCATACACTTCAATATTTCGAAATGTTGACAAGTATAACGATCTGGTACATTGCCTTACACATCATTTATTCTTTCTTATTAGTCTACGATTCTTTCTACTCAAGTGGTAAACATGTGTTTTGTGGTGCTGTATTTCTGCACTCGGAGACATCGTTTCGGTTTCCTGGTTGTGCTGTAGACATACGTTGGGCATTAACATGAACCTGTGCAGGCGGTTGATGTTGTTGGTATTGAACATGTTGACAGTTCGGGCCCTGTGTGTACATAACACCTCCTGAAACATTCAAACAGCAGTACCATAGTAAGGCTAAAGGTATAAATTCTATACAGAACAGAGCAATATTAATATTAATGCTAATTACATGCAAGTGTTCACTATAATTTCATACATATGTTGCAAACAATATCTTGCTATGATAGGTGATATTATATACTTCTTATTATCCAAACGAACAAACGTACATCAATAAACAAGGCCAAAGAAGTGGACCTTAGGATGCTTTTACTGCCGCCTTCCATCAGCATGCGCATTAAACCAAACTGCAACTATTTTATAAATTGTTCTGTTGGCTAACCTTCAAGGTTTCATCATAATACCAATTTTGTGACAGTGTATCTATTGCGCATCATTGTTTTTTTAAATGCATTACAAATGTTGTTTGCTAAAATATCTTTCATTTAGAGGTAATTCAAATCAAGAAGTTAAAATTTTTAACGTTATTAACAGATACCATTTTAAAAGGCGGCGGGTAAAAGGTGACTACCTTACAATTTCATCGATGTTTTTTCTGCGACTGTTCTTCAATAAATAAATGTAAAATTGTTCGATAGATTACTCACCATGTTGTGGTTGTATCATCGGAGGTGCCATCGGATAAATAGCCATTCCATCACGACGACTGTCTTTGCGACAACAAATATAACATATACAGATCAAAATGATCACCAGGAGAAATACTATTATCCCCCCGAAGACATAAATTGCGAATTCGGCACCCCAACAATCGCGATCATGGTGGTAATATGTACCACTGTTGCCATTTCGATAATAGGACATTTTTATTCTGCAAAAATAAAACAAACAGTAAATTCATTATCTGAATTAATAAATATATAAAATTGGTGGTATTGTGTGGTATGGTATTAGGTTAACTTATATAAGTTTTATTCTGCTATCGAATTAAAGGCATTCAATAAATAAAAGGTTTTTAATGTAAGCAAACCTTTACATGTAACTCGTATTTATTTACAGAAGGAATACAAATTTTGTAATTATCAGGATCTTATATATAATGAAAGGATCAAAATTGAAAATTGAATAGGTAAAACACAACATTTTAACAGGATCAATAATGTAGTTAAATTATTGATGTCTTGAAAAAAAAGAGTACACGATCACGATTGCAAATTTAATTAAAAAGTGCAAATGTTCTTTAAAGAAAGAACTTCAAAGCTATTCCTTATAGTTTATATAATGTACATTTTAACGTTTCCTTATGCCGTTTAAATCAGATGTGATTTTAATTACTATGGTTTGTGCTAATTATGTACATATTTTATAAGACACAGTTGAAGACAATGTGGCTTTAGACCTTCTTTAAATCCAGACTGCAATAAAGTGAGTGTAACCAAACGTGGAAGATAAGATTTTTTTAAAAAATCGTTTTATACATCAGAATATGAAATTTAATAAAAATATAGAAAAATCAGTTATTAATTTCAATATAAAGATGAATTTCAAAAGAAATATAGAAAGAAAATCAATCATATCAATAGTTTTTAAATGAAAATATAAAGTATGTTGTTACCTTTGTTCGTCTTTAAAGCAATTATCCACTAAATAACAGAAATATATATAATTTGTTACGGTGATTTCGCACTTAAGGTAACATGAATACTGCCATATTATCAACAGAACATAATAATTATTTGTACACGTACATATCAAAATGTAAGGTTGCGGTAAGCAAAAGTATTTGCAATTCTTTTCCTGTTGCAACAATCTGTCAAAGCATTTTATAAAATGATTGAATAAGATAAGGCTGTCGCATACAACTTGTTTATTTGCAGGTAGAAAATAATCTTAAAATCATTACTTTAATTTGCAGGTAGTAAATAATGTTATCAGTACTTTTATCTGCAGGCATAAAATAATCTTATCAATGCTTTTATTTGCAGGTGGAAAATAATCTTATCATTATTTCAGATTTACTTACACAATAACATATTTGTTAGCCATAAAATTTAAAGCATTAAAGGGATACTCAGGCAAATTAGTGACAAAAATATTAGAATGATCTTGTGTACTCAAATCACGCTTAAATGACATTTTTTAAAGTTCAGTCATGAATTTCTGTATCAATTCCACATATTTTTGGTTTTAAGCGTAAATACATCTATATATATTTAACGTAATTTTGACGCCGACAGAATCACGAGTAGTTTTAAAACAAGACTTAGTCATGTACTTGAACAAACACTGAAAGTTACAATTGTAGATATTTTGGATGTTGTATGATCGGAAAAGTCTAAGTCAGTCATTTGACACGTTTTCAATGTTCACTATGACAACTATTGTGAAATCTTAACGCTCTAACCTGACCCACGTGGGTCAAGTTAGGAAACCACCATTATATTCTTTACAAGGAGAACAGTTTTGTTCCTATGACTGCCAAATGTATTCATTTTGAGGACATTTACAAAATAATGAATGACAATTTTAAAACGAAGACATGAGAATTTTGCCAGTGAGGTTTATACACAACAGAGTACGGCCGATGATGAATATTAATCATTACACTTATTTATTTGCATATACACGGCAGAGTATGGCCGGTGATAAATATTAATCAATACACTTGTTTATTTGCATGTAGACAATAACCTTATCGCCATATCAGACTTACTTCAAATACCATTTTGCTTGCTATTAGATTTCGCCTCTGACACAGGAAATTATTAGACGGTTAATCAGCCCGCTATTGTCCAACTGTCATAATTCATTAAGAACAGAATATCGCTTTCCTCCGTCGCTGATGTGTATTAATACATTTAATACACTTGTTGACATTTAATACACTTGTTGATAAATATAATTATTTTTATACCTTGAATTTTTCTTTCAGAAACAGTTACTGGGTGTTTATACAAATTACGCTGACGTTTTGATAATAACATCAAAAGCAATCCGTACCAACAACCCAGCTCTTTAACTGTCAGCAAGCTTGTCTGATGTCGTCAAATTGACGTCATATTATATGTACTTATGTTCAGAGGGCAGACTTTGATCTGTCAAATGATACTCATAACCAGTTTAGATCATGGATGAATTTGTTTTTATTTAAAGTAACAAGAGTAAGAAAATCACGTACTTGTGCATTTGTGTTAATCATGGTTTTGATCTTAACTAAAAAATAACGTGTTAAATCTGCGACGGTTACTTAACAAAACATTACGCATATTTTTATATATGTTACAAGTAATAAAACTGCAAATTTGTGTCCCTATTTATTGTTGACATGCAGTTATACTTTTCAATTTTGTTCAGTAGCAAAGTGTCGTGTAAATCTTCTTTATGCACTTTATATTTGAGTGTTAAACACGTGTCTTGAGGAGCTGAATTTCTGTACTCGAACGAGCCTTGATTTTCTGAGTTCATGTAGGACCATATTACTTGTCAAAATCTTTAAAACTAATATTGTAAGTGTAAATGCATGACTTTTTCTATCCAACTATCCTCTCTATCTTTGGATTTAGATGTTTGCTGCTTACAAATAAATGTAAATACATGTAAATGGTCTTATTTCTAATTATCTTATGGATCCAACATAATAACGGCCTTAACGTTTCTTTCCAATGAGAAATCATGTGAACGCGTTTAGATAAAATAAAACTGCAACACGCTATGATACATTAATCATTCAATGCATTTACATTTTACCTTTTCGTAATACAATCTAACATGCCATTTCATTGCGACAGTTTTAATTCGCTTTTCAAAGATATTAAACGATTCTACACATAACTGATTTGTTTGCAGATAAGAGGTGGCTATACAATATTGTAATTTATAACACATTTAATGTTAGATATTGATCATTGAATACGATTTCTTGATTATTTTACATCAATTCATGTTTTCTCACTATAGTTTAAAAGTTAACCTTATATAGTTGCTCCGTAAAATGCAATGAGCAACCTACCAGTAAACGTTTGAGTTCTTGAAAAACATGTTTTGCTGGTGGAACCGCCTATGTCATATATCATGGCACTTCTAGACCGCATATGCAATGATAGATTTAAACGCTCTGCTAATTTGGATGTTTGAACGTAGATATATGCTTAATGATAAGATTATCGTGTTAACGAAACAAACAATTGATAAAAAAATATTTTGGGTACATAAACTGACCTTTGTAAAATAACCGTGGTTGTAAATATAAGAAATCATGCTTTGAGTAGATGGCACAATAAAAGGTAATAGTTAAATGAGATAATTCACAATTATGACAAAGGATAAAATGTGTGAACAAATTTGAAATACAGAGGAAGGAAATACAAAATCCAATTTGTAAAAAAACAGCAAAAAAAAAAAAACACAATCAAATGTGTATCTATACAAATTGAGAGAAAAGAAGAATAAAAATATCTTAATTATTTGTCTTTTGATTATTTGTTTCAAGTATAAAAATTTGTGATGTCTGTACATACTATCAAAATTTAACATGCAGTCGTATCCCAATTAGACATACACTGCTTTATGATTGACAATACAGTTTGCTTTGAGATTTAATACAGACGCGTTTATATAAAATTAAAAGAATACAATGTAATAAACAAAAATACATATATAACATATTGTATCAATAACAACACATGTGTAGGTCTTCTGATGCAATTGCTGAAGTGCACTTGCTACAATTTAGCAAATATTTCTGTGACTATGTTATGAGGCTGTGAGGAAAATGTTATTAAACGTGGAAAACAGTTTTAAACTACAAACTAAATTGAAAAATGCCTTTTACATTTTGTCATCAATACAAGTGTACATAAGTATTCTAATTTCTTCAAATAGTCATAGGCATTTACTATTATGCAACATATTGTTATTTGTCTTTATCTATCACATGTTAACTATGGTATTTGGACATGTTGGACCTGAATTTCTGTTCACGTAATCTTGATTCTGATTTGGTGCCGGTGCCGTTGCCATACGTTGACCATTGTCAGGCGCTGGTGGCAAGCATTGCTGACATTGTGCATGTTGGTAACTGGGGCCTTGGGTGTACATAACCGATCCTACAATATTCAAGTACACATGTATTTATGGAGCTATATAACATACAAAGTCATGTATACATATATATGTACGTACATTTATCTGATACTAGAGTTGATATATTGCCCTAAAATTGAAGGGTGTCATAACATCTTTTGAAAGAAATGTTTCGATTAATCATTTTCTTTCCAAACAAATGAAGACATTGGGTTTTTAAAGATACATGTAACAGCATTTTGAAAGCCTTTAAGTCATTTAATTTACTATCTATTACTAAATATGAAAAGAAAATATATCAATAATTAGATGATTTGCAAAATTGTAACCATGCGAAAAATTGTGTTTAATCATTAATCTATTCATTGCAAAAGGCATGTACAGAATAAATCAAAATGAAGCCATAAATATAGAAACTTAAGACAACAATACGCATTTAAAAGCCAGGTGATACACTATGATTATTATTAAACAAATTACTTGTGTTTTTTTCATCATGTTGTGATAAAATGGCCAGCCTTTATACTCTTATCATATTATAAGTTGTTTAAAAAAATATTTTGTATGTTGAAGAACGCATTGATATTTGAAATGTCCAAGCGTTTATTTGATACATAGATATAATAGCAACAATGGACTTTATCACAAAAGCTACCGCGCTCGTGTGGAGATTTTATGTAAAAATTGTCTAGTGTTTAGTGAATCATACAATTAAAGCTAGATCAGCTAGATCAAATAACAATGCATTACTATGGTAATCGCCTTTTCAATACGAGTGTAAAAACGAATATTCTATTATTTTTATCTTTTGTGTTTTTAGGCACAAGAATTTAGCAAAGTAAGAGTTTTCAATCGTTAATTTCAAAAGTTGGCCGTGCTCATAAAATAACGGAAAGATCAACTTTGAACACTGACCAGCCATCTATTACAAGGTGACTAAAATTATCATGTTTCAACGGCGGGAAAACGTAATGTTCCACCGGATTGATTAAATTTCGTTTAAAATAAGTAACAAACATACAGCAAAATGAAAAAAGTATTTATATCTAATTAATATTATGAAGAAAACTCTCACCATGGTGCGGTTGTGTCATCGGATGTATAACTATTCCATCTCTACGGTTGTCTTTTCTACAGCAAATCCAACATATGGTGATCAATATTACCACCAGAAGAAATAGTATTAAACTCCCAAAGATAATGATTGACAGAATACAACCACTCTCGCTACTACCGTTATAATTGTCATAGTATCCGGTATTTCTTTGACTATACGACATTTTTATCTGAAAAAATGTGTTTTCCAATTTACCTAACGTAACAGTAAACAAAACAATTTATGAACATAATCTGGACATATTATAATCAAAAATAAAATAACTATCAGGCCTTTTATATGCACCCTATATGCGTCCATACTTCGTGTTTGGATATTTAATCTCATTTCGCAATCGTCTTGTAAAAATATAACTGAACACGTCAAGGAAACAATTAAACTTAAAGGTCCAATTTGCAATATTAGAGAAAGGTTCAACAAATGTAACTTGATTAACTAGACAAACAAAACAAATAGAGACTCCATTGCCACATTGACAACATTTCAGAAACAAAATGGAACGATCAGAATAATAATTGTCAAAAAAGGGGAAACGAATGATTAACGAATCAAACACGCAAAAACAGACAAGGAATGTAAAAGAAACAGTAATTTGGACAATAATGAACAAACGATAAAACATAATTATTAAATTAAGATCGCAAAATAAAAGACTGCAAACTTAAAAAACTCAAACAAAGCAATAAAAGTACTTAATAGCACTTTTAAATTCAATAACATTTTTCAAAACTGACAAAGAACCTTTACTAAACATTTTGTAGCCAATGGCACGCCATTATGTTTCTTTAAACATGAAACAGGTTATGATTTATGATGGCAATTCGTATCTGATAATTTAAAGTTGATTTCGTTGATTTCGAAACACTTGTCCTGCACCGATTTGGGTTCGAGTACCACAAGGAATTTTGAATTGTTTCATATAAACAAGCTATCTAACAAGCTAAAAGAAAGTCGGTGGTTCTACTCGTGTGCCTTCTCCTGCAATAACGCACGGAGGGGCACTTGAGGTCGTCTCTTACCAATAAAACTGGAAGGTCACCATGCACATTTTCAAAGTGTCGGTGTGACTTGAACTGTATATAAATATTAGACATATGTATTACTCACCTGTGTCCTCTGATGTATACATCCGAATTGAATGCTAACTTAAGCCGAAAATATATATACTAATTTGCGGCCTTGTTTAGCGTTTAAGATAACATTATCACATATTTTGTAAAATAAAACCGTTTTTGTTTGTCTTGCCACATTATTTGAACAAGTAAAACAGCAATCATTTTCCCTTACGATAGCTTGCCAAAACAAATTTTAAAGAACAATGTTTTCCGTAAGATTACGTCCTGACTTCGACACAATTATATCGTCGACAATATATTTATTTGCATGTAACTTTGTGATTAATATGGGAAAAAGAAATGCATAATAGACCAGTTTAAAGTAGACCAATTTATAAACTAATTAGTAAGTCAGAATATTCTTTTTATAATAAGCATATTAAATCATTTAAATGTCAAAATATGAACCCTTTTGTGAAACATGTTATCTTATTTCTAAACAGGAAATAGCGGGCCGGATCTATTTAGAAAACGATAAGAACATTTTTTATATAGGTTTATTGCGTATATTCTACTTGTGATTTTAATGCTTCAAGACACGGATTTCTAAACTTAAAAAAATGGATTTAAACACTAAATTTTGAATTGCCGATTTTTGCTTAAGTCAGTGCTAGGGGTTGTGGACTGAAGCTCGCACTTACCAGTACCGTCCATTGAAACGAGCGTGAACTATTTTAAATTTTGTCGGTTTTTTTTTGTTTTTTTTTGACGTTATTTAGGATAACCTGTTTCTCAATTTTCTAAATAACGTTCAAAATTTAAAATCGTTTGATAAAGCCTTTTCATAAACGGAAGTGGCAAATGTACGATACTAGCCACGCCCCCTACAAAGACTTATTTCTACATTTCAAAGATAAAATTCGGAATTTATAACATCGGACGATGTGTTCATAGAGCGGGAATTGCTCACTGGTCATAGAGTGAGTCCATCGCAGCGGCGGTGGAGTAGTATTATAACAAAACAAATATTATACACCTTTACATGTCACATAATGCACTTTAACGCTTTCCATTTACATACGAAGTTGTAAGTTAAAAATTAAGGCTGCAACCAGATGAATATTAAAGACTGCGACTCTGGTGACAAAGACTTATTGGCGCGCTTCTTTTCCACGACACGTGTTTTTCAAAACCCTCCGTGTTATTAGTACAAGGGTAAATTATTTACTGAGCTTGCCAAAACGTTGCATGTATGGTTTGTTAATGTTCGAAATAATAATGATGGTAATAATAATGACTGCCACAATATCTAAACATATAAATACATGAGCACTTTTATTTTGAATGTTAAGCACGTGGTTCTATGGGAACCAGAGTCCCGTTTTATTAATCGTTCGTTGACCATTATCACAAACATGTGTAGAAAGTAGAATATCATGGCATTAGACATGTTGATAGTTTGGATCTTTGTGTGTTAATAACAAGTCATGAAATATCCATGCATTACTTATAATATTTTATGTCGACATGATTTAAATTTTGATTACAATGTTTTAGAATAATGCACGGTTCGAGTTCAAAAACGTAGGAATATAATCACGAAGACCGAAGGAACCGAACTATTAATTAGACAGCATTGAACGCTAAACCGTACACTGTTAAACTGAAATGCAAAAAAAAATCATATCTAGGTCTATTTCCACTCTATCGTGCTAATACAAAAAGATAATTGATAAAAATAAATTGAGCTTTAGCAAAGAAATTTTCCTGACGTCCATTCTTAAATCCGTCATATCTCACGTACAAGCATTCGTTTTAATGCTGTGTATCTATCGTGTGATAATGCATTTGATTGCCCTATTTGTTTTAATGGAGATATTGAGTGCAGCGTATTATAATAATAATAAACATTGCGTTTTTGTATGTAATGTTATCATCGTCCACTTCAAATAATTTATTTTTATTACATAGAGGATATTTGTTTGTTTGTGTGTAAGATGAAATTTTATTTCATCGAGTGGGCTTTAAAAACAGTATTCTCACGAGTGGTGTAGCCACGAGTGAGAATACTGTTTTTAAAGTTCACGAGATGAAATAAAATTACATCTTACACAACAAACAGACAAATTTTCTTTTTATTTTATGCTTAAAAACAAGTTAAAACGAAATTTCCATAATTTTAACGTTAATATTAAAACTGTTTCCCCCATTGAGAGCCCCATTTAGTCGGAATTTCTCATTAAAAACAAGAAGTCTTGAGCTGAAAAATAAGTCCGCCAATCAACGTTAAATGACGGTGATATTTATTCATTTTATTAAAAAATATGAATGATCGCTTGTTTTAATAATAAAAACAAACAATTCTTGTAGGAGAAAAAGTCCAACCATCCATCCATATTTCTGTTACTTACTGCGAATTTATATTAGACCTGGCTTTGTAAATTGTAAGCGGCAGCCATTTTTTAAAGTTGTGTATTTCATGGGAGGAAAATAATTGTGTAAGATTCAGAGGGATATAATTTGGATTTGTTAGTCATACACCTTTTTAAAAGAAAGAAAACTTATTTGAGGATTGTAACAGACAAAAAATAAGTGTTGACAGATGTGAAAACATTCAGAAAAGGAGCTAGGAAAATGGAAAACTTGGAAGCTTGCTCAAGAACGCTGGGTTGTTTTACTTATTCTTCGAGTGATGGCTGTCAATGCTTTTCAATTTTTCATAAAGCATACGGCAGTTATTGCTCGTAGGATACTTTAATATGCCCAAATGTCATCACGAGCAGTTTTGCATGGGGAAGGAATGTATTTTTCAGATTGTAAAAATGAAACAAAAAAATTTAGAGACGAAATTCGGTGATTGGAATTTGAATGAATAGAACACATGTAGAAGTAAGTTTTCTTCTTTTTATTACTTTTGACATTTAAGTTATTTATCAATTTCAGCTTTGCTTTATCTTTAAACAGCCTGATATTGTCAGAATTGTCAGCAAAAATAAAATTGAGGTACCACATGGGGAAAATCTTAAAAAAGTAGTTTCGTCATTGAAAAGAGTGAAATTATATTTTGATAATTTTCACTGTGAAATTACCAAATATAATTTTCACGGATAAATTAGTAATCCACTGAAAAGCATAAAATAAAGTATTGAATGATGCAATGATGTTAAAATAGTCATTATTATAAATAGATAATCTTATTCATAACAGGTACTATGAATTTTGTAAGCTCTGTATTAGTGAACAATATTTAGGATGTATTGGAAAATAAAAGAAAAGAAAATTAACTCTTTAAAAAGTTGCGCTTATGCTTTAAGTAGCATCCAGTTAATTGATTTAAAACCTTGATATAAGGGAATTGCATTGACTGATACGCCGATATACCACGTGAGCTCAAACCTCAGTCATTTAGAAAGACATTTGTGTGACGTATTTTGCATAAAACCTGCGCACGAATTTAAAGATCATTAGAATCAATATAATGTAATAAAACACAAAGTTTCAAATATTTTAAAAATAACGATACGGCATCGGAATCAACGAATTATTCTTACCCTTGGACTCTTAGGAGTATTAATAAATTCACATATCAGAGAGTTTGTATTTATTTTATGTTCAATAATAACTTCACATAATTACATATCAATGGAGGAACGTACTGATCAAATTTAAGATAATATAGAAATTCGCATCTGTTATTTTTCCATGAATGGATTGTGTTTATGTTTGACTATAAAACTACTTACTTTCGATTTCATGAAAACACAATTAGAAAATATAATAATGAGAGAGTTTGGTTATCATTTCACGTATTATTTGATTTAAACGATTATTATTACACGGTTTGCAGTGGAAAGTGACATGTGAAAATGTTCACAGTGAAACTATGTTTGATAATTTTCACTGTAGCTGGTATGTATCACGAATGGCTACGTCACGTGTGAAAATAGTGCATCGTGTGCCCACTCAATGAGATATATGTGAATTTGATCTTACATGCAAAACAAACAAATATCTTCTATTTCCTTTCTTCCGACGTGAAAACAAACATAGTGAAAAATGTCATGGATTGAAGAAAACGCATGTCAAATGTGACTTATGTAAATTCCTTTCCTCTAATATTTAAAAAAAAGAAAACTTGGCTGTTTCACTATAATACATTTATTCTTGTAAATGATTACATGTAAAATATGCATTCAGATTATTTCAGCATATTTTCTGCAATTTACATGAAACTAATTAGATTGTTTTAGCAAAAATGTTACACATGTTTTGTGGTGCCTAATATCTGCAATCATTAACACCTTGCTGAACTGTAGATGGCGCCGCTATGGTATGTTGACAATGACCTTGACACTGGTTTTGATGAAAGTTTTGACCTTGTGACATCATAATTGACCCTGAAATAGTCCATAAAACAAATGAAATCGTTTGATGTTTAAGGAATAATCAAATATTATTCTTTAATTCATTTGCATCAGCAAGATATTTCTTGCATGAAAAATTATGTTCGGTCCATTTCTTACATTCAAATAAATGTAGCTTTATGCCTTTCATGATATATTTTATAAAACTTCTGATATAAGAGCTTTTTAAAAAAGATAATTTATTAAACAAAGTGAAGTTAATCTTTATCTTGCAATATTGCTTCGTATATATAAAATAATACACTTATATGTCTTTTATGAAGAGTCTGAATGTTTGCGGAAGGCAAACGGGCTTCAGAATATAAACAGGTGCCCTTCACACTGAATAAATTAATCCCCTATCAAACAATCTGTCCATGAAATATATTAACTTATCAGCTAGTTCTACGACTGCAAAGTTTCTTTTGTTTTCTGTTGTTGTTGGTATTTACGTTGAACCAACACAGTATAAGCCTTTTGGGCGACTTTCCTGTTTTAATGATGGAGAGAGGTAGACCTCAGTTGCCCTTCCGTGCGTTATTGTCAATATCAAATTGGTTCGAATCAAAAGTAAAGAAAAAAAGCTACTAAAAACCTCCTAACAATACAACTTATCATTAAAAATGAAATTGTAGAGACACAGGACTAACCAGGTTGCATTTGTGACGTAGATTGAATAACTATTCCGTCTCGTTGAGTTTTTCTTCTACAACATATCCAGCATATGCAAATTAGTATTATGATTTGAAAACCTAAAGTCACACTCCCAAAAACAACAGTGGCAGTTAAGCACCCCTCGCAGTAATAATAAGTCATTTCTGAATAACTGAAATAAAAGGAAATAATAATTAAAATAGTAACATGTTACTATGTGGTGTTTCATTTAATCATTAAGACTTAGTCATCGGACGCAAGCAGTATGTGCTTCTTACTTCCTCACATTAAAGGGGCTATACTGAGGTCAAAAAGCCTAAAAACATGATTTTTCCACAAAGATCAACGAAGTGCTTAAACAAAGGATGTTATCAAAATATACTCAAAATTAAACTGAAAATCGAAAGTGTTGACAATTTTATGCACGACGGAGTGAAAAGAGTTTTTGAATAAAACTATTATTCTGGAAAACCATGGGATGAGGGAATGATCTGAAATTTTGTTCTCAAAACGACATTCAATTGTACAAATTATCGGAAAATATATCATGTCAAAATACCTCAGTGGAATTTTTTTAAGTGTTATTATATCATTCGCCCTTTTCGTATCGAAGGAAGTTAAGTAATGTAAAATAATGGCACATGCACATAACTGTTTAAATATTCGTTGTAAATATTATACGTACGTTTGTAAATATCTTCCAATTTAAGATCTTACATTTCGTAATTTGAAATGTACATTGGGATAAGATAAAGTCTATTCATGACTTTACGCAAGTAGAACTGTTAAAGCAAATGTTTAGATAAGAGATATATGTCAATCTTACAGACTGTATACATATTTATTCTATTACTTACAATTTCCAATTGTTGTGATTGGTCCAGACATGGTCATAGCCATCAAAAAGTGACAGGTCACTCTATTCTATGTAGTTGGCAGTATTAATATCAATAATTTTTACGTGTGATCCGTCTATAAAAAGAAACCAATTGATTAAGGATTTACGGGGTTCAGCAGCTAACTAGCGAATACAAAACGTAAAGCGTTCTTTCTGTAAATAATAATAATAAATGAAATGAATAGGCGTCTTGCTTCCCATCTAACAGAACATTTACACGTTTTGAAAAAGGTATTTAAATGCCAGAATAGGAAAACAAACTAATTTCTTTGTAATAGAAAGAGTATCGAAACACGAGGCTTTCTGATTTGTACAAGGGGCGTAGCAGATTGCCGAGTGTTATGATGTTCTTTCTCTTTTGTACCAATGTCAAAATATAAAAACGTTCCCCGTTGTCACAATATGAAACCCCAGCAAAAGTAACCAAAGAACGAGCATCTATGGTATTTCTGACGCTATCCCTTTCCCTGTCGTCACAATAAGTAAACCCCAGACTAAATGGGCCCATCCCCTGGGCATGCTCTGGAGTGCGGGTAACTAATACCTGCACTCCAGTTAACGCACTGTGCATGTGTATCGTATGTATACGATTTAATTCTGACACATTTTAAATGGAAAGGTCCCCAAACTATGATACAATGTCATTTGTGGTATGCTTACTAAGAGCTAAGATTCTGAAAAGACAAAGGAAATAATGATCGGACAAATTTACCAAAAAAGTTTTTTTTTTAGTATAACAGTTACGATATAATTATTATGAAGATGTCGGTGAATATTCAAGTCTATGGACCGGCTAAAGTGATATTTACCGGGGACTAAGGTCTCTGTGAATACTGCTTTTAGCCGAATCAAGCATCGGTGTAAGCAAGTTCCATAGACTTTGATATTCAACTAATCATTAATAATTGTGTAGTAACTGATTTTTATCATATAGAATGTTAAAAATATGACACTCTTAGTATAATGATGACGGTTTGGTTTCATTTGTTTATATGTTTACAATTAAAGAATATTAGATTAATATTTAAAATTGCCGTTTTATTTATTACAGACATAAAACACGTATTGAAACCAATTTGCTGCATGAAATGAAACTATAATGATATCCAAAAACATTGTGGCTTGCATGTAAATTCATAGTTCGATAATAATATTTATAACATTAATCTACTGAACATACATATTTTTTAATTTACGAATTTGTTTTGTGTTTCTGGTTCATATATGAACAGAGGCTCGCATGAAATATTTCTATTCAACTCGTTCGATAAATTCAGTATTAAATCTACACTCATCTTTTAGTTAGTCCTGTCTAATCAAAGAGACCTAGTTGTAGTTCTTTTATTAATCTTAAAAACTAAAATAACAATTACCAAACGGAATACAGAAATATTTATCGCTGTTGTTGTTTTTTTGTTTTTTTTTGTTGTTGTTGTTGTTGTTGTTGTTGTTGTTTTAATCTGAAGATAATTAGAGTAATTACAAAAAAATATAAGTGGATTATTGATTTTAATTTTAACATGATTCCTTTTAGAGGAAATGAACCTAAAAGATTCATACATTACGAAGCAAAATGAATGTCTTTCATAAGGAAAAACGCTTATTTTTAGATAAATAAAAGTAATTTGTTTCCGTGACTGATATCTAGATGGACATGCATTTTAAGGTAATAATGAAATACTCATATGGGAAATGCTCATTATATGATGAATGTTATATATTTCATAGACCCAGTTCAAGATAGACCCGCATTTTAGGAGATGATAATAAAATACTCACCAACTTAGTGAAACTCGTAAGAAGTTTAGTTGGTTCAAGAATTTTAGCAAGCACATAAGTGTTGATGACAATCTACAGGACATTACGGGCAATCATAATTCTGAAATTAAACAGTACAAGGAAACTATACTGTTCATTTCTTTATAAACCTTATATTGTTTATGCACATCTTAGGCTTAGTAGGTTATATTGGTCATAATCTTATCAGTGACAAAAAAAACAAGTAATATTTAAGCCAACTCGTTACAGTTGTATTAAGATAAGAGATAAACTATGCTTCCAAGAGATCAAGAGTATTTGGTGATTGTTTGTAACGACACATATAAATATAAGTGCTTTCATTACATAATATAACGACATCTTACCAAATCACAGCTTTTAGGGCTTTCACCATGTTTGTTATTTTCTTCCTTGGAGTAAGAATAGTGTAACATACGGAAGCGTCCTGGTGTCAATTTAATGTGTTCTATAAAATTGAAAACTCCTTCGTAGGAGATAGAAAAGCCTAATTAGAAGTTTATAACTCCTACGAAGACTTTATAAGTCCTACGTAGGACTTTGTAATTTTTACGTAGAAGATAAAAAAAGACCTAATTAGGAGTTTATAACTCCTACGTAGGACTTTTTAACTCCTACATAGGACTTTTTCATAGGACTTTTTAACTCCTACGTAGGACTTTAAAACTCCTAATTAGGTTTTTAAATCTCCTACGTAGGACTTATAAAGTCCTACGTAGGACTTTAAAACTTCTAATTAGGTTTTTATATCTCCGTCGTAGGAGTAATAAAGTCCTACGTATGAGTTACTAAGTCCTACGTAGGAGTTATCTTTTTTTATAGAACACGTTAAATTTGCACTCGGACGCTTCCCTAGTAACAAGTAATACATGAATTCAAACAATAACAGAGACTAAATATTACATATTTTTATTCCGAAGATAACAAAAAGCATTTCATCTTTTCAATCAAGATTTTCAAAGAACGTAACTTAGAAAATGTAATATGATATTGGCTTCCGCTTGGCGAAAGAAGGGCACCTGTACATTCAGGTTTTCATGAAAAAATAGAAACAGTCAAAAATTGTCTATATATTTTCCAAGTGATTTGAGCATTAATCACTGCCTTTCTTTAATTAATGCGCACGGCATGCCTACTTTAGTAATAGGATTTAATAACGTGAACTTCTTGTCACATTTGACATACATTAATTTAGTCGTCACATTGATAAGGACCGTTTATATATTTGTAAACTCTTTGCACTCACGTTATATTACGAAACGTTTGTATAAGCAGTTAATTATAAACATACGTAACTTTCAGCAAATGTGGCAATGGGGCTTGTACCTTTTGAAAGATTAATAAATTAATATGAACAAACAACACAACTATATTTGAACGATTTTATTGATCACATGTTAAACACTTTTCCGTCATACATTCATGTATTATCATACAACCTGTACCAAATACATTCACCTCGGTCAGGGTCAGGCCAATTTTGTCACAAAAAGTATAATACACAGTCTTTTGAGGAAATATGCTTAAGTTTGTAAAATCTGCAAAACATAAGAAGGGCGTCATTGGTTTCCTACATGTGAAATTCCGTATAAATATAGCTGTGGACGCTTTTTTCCAACAAAGAATATATATTATATGTAAGTTACATGGGCAAGAAATGTAATTGAAATAATACACCAAACATAAGGATATAGAACAATTCAATTTTGGCACGAGTTTGCATTTGTGTGCCTTTGTAAGGTTCTATATATTAAGGATCTCTCCTCTGGTGACATTCCGTGCTAAAGCCTGAAAATATATATATAAAAGATATCAGTTGTCACCAAAATGTTGGAAATAAAGTTGTTGCTAAACTGATGAAATAATAGAAGTGTGAAACTTATTGTAGCGCTGCATGCACAAGACTTCTACCTGATTCGATTACATTACTTTAAACTAAGCACTCTTTCTTTGCTATCTTGAAGTTTGTCATAACTTAGAAAATTGTGAACAGGAAGATACTTTTGAAACTAATGAAAAGAAATCAAAACATTCTTATTTGCATACTCGGTTTGATAATAAGTACGACCAATGTAGAAAAGGGCACAACTATCTACAATGTTTAACATAAATATTTTACAAAATTTAAGTTTAGCTTTTTATTATTTTTTTTTTTATTTTATTTTATTTTTTTTTTTTTTTTGTAAAAGTGCTGCTATTTCAAAATATGAACTATTTTAGAAATAATACAAACATGTGTATTAATATCTTTCATACACACATATCCAAAAAGATTTGCAAAGACATTTTATTTTTACTTGACGTGGATCAATTTATTACAGATATAATTGTATTCAAAATGGTTTCACCATTTTCGTGATTACATGTTGAATTCTGCATAAACCGGTGACGGTAACTTGCAATTTCCAGTTCCGTCCATAAACAAGTTCAATCAAACCGACCGTTTTTGGCGTTCTTTATGGATTCGGTTTATTATTATTACTATTATTATTTTTTTTATTATTCTAACCATAGCTTTTTAGAAACAAATGTGGTATGCATTTAACGCCAGTGTAACGTCTGACCAGCCTGCATATCTTTTCAATCTGACCAAGCTCTATACTTTTGAAGCTGAAATTGTTTATTTCTATTTTCAAAAAAAGCATTTTGAGAAATTCAAAACAATGTACTAAATTGATAAATAAATGTAAATGATCAAGGATCATAAATTTACAGTACTGTTTGAAACTATCAATTTTCTTTATATTTGACTCAAACATAGCAGAAATCTTGTGCATCTTGAACAGACAAGTTAGTAAAAATGCTTGATGTAAACAGAAGTTCCAACCAAAAGTTTATCAGCACATCTTGCCAAGGGCTCCCACACCCGTCATTTGGAGTTGGTTTTAAAGTGAACTTCGTTTGCATACATTGAAATACCTCGCTAGTTATGCTGAAATGATAAACCTCATTGATATCAATCTATATGTATTAATGTACTTCTATCGTGCAATTGTATTTACTGGCGTTCGAGGGCGCATTTAAAGCCCGAGCTTGTATCGCAAGGGATTTAATAAGCCCGGGGAATATTGCAGGCGGTAATATACGAACGAAAGGCATGAGTACAATCTTTGTTTTCAGTTCCATTTTCATATTAGATGAAATATCTTAAAATAAGTTCTATGAAATAAAGTTACATACCGTGGGTAAATTTCTGATGCCTTTGCAAAAGAAATGTAAGGTCCATGCATTCTTTTCCTCAGCACGTGTTATCAAAATCCTACGTGTTATTACTACAAGGCTGAAGTATTCATTGACCTTTCTTAAACATTGCGTGTATAATTTCATCATAGTAAACGCATTTAAGCAAAGAAATATCAAAACGTTTATGTACTAATTACAGTGATTACCACAATATCTAAACATATAAACAGATGAGCGGTTAAATAACATGCTTCTGTGAAAGCCAGGGTCCTGATTTGGTAACAGTTAATTTATTGTTTGTTGACCATTATCATAAACATGTGTTGAAGTCAGAAGATCATGACATTGGACATGTTGATAGTATGGATCTTTGTGTCATTATATATTCATTCAATGCTCGTAATATTTTATGTCGATATAATTTAAATTTTGAGTGCACTGTTGTAGAGAAATTCACGGTTCGAGTTCAAAAACGTAGGAATATAATCAACAAGGCCGATAGAAACGAATCATAAGTTGCAAAGCATTTCAACGATAAACCGTGCATTGTTATAGTATAATGCAAGGATATATTCATATTTAGATCTATTTCCACTCTATCATGCTAGTAATAAAAAAGAGAATTGATAAAAGTAAGTTGAGCTCTAGCGTAGATGTAATTTCTGACGTCCATTTTTAAATTTCGTCTTATCTCACATGCAAGCATTCGTTTTTATGCTGTGCATATATCGTGTACTAAATTGCACTTGTTTGCCCTATTCATTTTAATGGAGAAATAGTGTGCAGCGTATTAGAATAATAAATATTGCGTTTTTGTAGATAATGTTATCATCGTCCACTTTAGATAATTTATTTTTATTACAGTATTGACAGGATTGAAATAGCTTTTAATAGATGCAATTTTAAAAAATTCATTATTTAAAATAGATTATCGTTATTCATAGCTATGAAAGTTGTCAGCCTTGTATTAGTGAACAATATTTATGATGTATTGGACAAATAATAGAAAAGAAAATTGACTCTTTAAATTAATCAATATGAAAAAAGTTGCGCTTATGCTTTAAGTAGCATCCAGTTAATTCATATAAAACCTTATTTAAGGGACTTGCTTAGACTGATACGCCGAAATGCCACATGAGCTCAACCCTCAGTCATTTACAAAGTTGATAGTAGGTATTAGATACTCATTGGCATACCTATCGTTATCTAAGACATTTGTGTGACGTAATTTGCATAAAACCTGCGCACGAATGTATACATTATTAGAACCAATATAATGTAATAAAACACAAAGTTTCAAATATTTTGTAAATAACGATACAGGATGGGAATCAACGAATTATTCTTACCCTTGGACTCTTAGGAGTATTAATAAATTCACATATCAGAGAGTTTGTATTTATTTTATGCTAAATAATAACTACACATAATTACATATCAATGGAGGAACGTACTGATCAAATTTAAGATAACATAGAGTTTCGCACCTGTTGTTTTTCCATTAATGGATTGTGTTTATGTTTGACTATCAAACTACTTACTTTCGATTTAATGAAAACACAATTAGAAAATATAATAATGAGAGAGTTTGGTAATCATTTCACGTATTATATGATTTAAACAATATTATTACACGGTTTGCAGTGGAAACTGACATTATATTTGAATCACGAATGGCTACGCCACGTGTGAAAATAGTGCATCTGGTGCCCACTCAATGAGATATATGTGAATTTGATTTTACATGCAAAACAAACAAATATATTCTATTTCTTTTATTCCAACGTGAAAACAAACATAGTGAAAAATGTCATGGATTGAAGAAAACACATGTCAAATGTGACTTATGTAAATTCCTTTCCTCTAGTATTTAAAACAATGAAAACTTGGCTGTTTCACTATAATACATTTATTCTTGTAAATGATTACATGTAAAATATGCATTCAGATTATTGATTTCAGCATATTTTCTGCAATTTACATAAAACTTATTAGATTGTTTTTCTCAAAAATGTTACACATGTTTTGTGATGCTTAATATCTGCAATCACTAACACCGTGCTGAACTGTAGATGGCGCCGCTATGGTATGTTGACAATGACCTTGACACTGGCTGTGATGTAAGTTTTGACCTTGTGACATCATAATTGACCCTGAAATAGTACATAATACAAATGAAACCGTTTGATGTTGAAGGAATGATTCAAATATTATTCTTTAATTCATGTGCATCACTATGATATTTCTTTACATAAAAAATTATGTTCGGTCCATTTGTAACATTCAAATAAATATAGTGGTATGCCTTTCATGGTATGTTAAAAAAAACTTCTGATAAAAGTGCTTTTTTAAAAAAAGATAAATTATTAAACAAAGTGAAGTTAATCTTTATCTTGCAATATTGCTTCGTATATATAAAATAACACACTGCTCATCTTCTATGAAGAGTCTGAATGCTTGCAGAAGGCAAACTTGCTTCAGAATATAAACAGGTGCCTTTCTAACTGAAAAAAATAATCCCCTATTAAACAATCTGTCCATGCAATATATAAACTTATCATCTAGGTCTACAACTGCCAAGATTTTTTTGTTTTTGTTGTTGTTATTGTTGTGGTTTACGTTGAACCAATACTGTAACAGTAAAGGCCTTTTGGGCGATTTTCCAGTTTAACTGGTGGAGAGAGGAAGACCTCAGTTTCCATTCCGTGCGTTATTGTCAATATTCAATTTCTTAGAATCAAACGAAAAGGAAAAAACAATAAAAAAAACTCTCAACCTTACAATAATGTAAAATATAACACAGAAACATATTTCATATTAAGGAGACAAAGAACTAACCAGGTTGCATTTGTGACGTAGATTGAATTACTATTCCGTCTCGTTGAGTTTTTCTTCTACAACATATCCAGCATATACAGATTATTATTATGATCAGAAGGCCTAAAGTCACACTCCCGAAAATAACAACAATACTCAAACAGTCCGAGCTATGATAATAACTCACGGTGTTAGTCGTTTCTGACATTGAAAAGCTGAAATAAAATGAAATATTAATGTATATTTATATATATTCATTTAAATAAATTACCTTAAAGATCCTGTATGTTTTGTACTTGAGGTTTTATACCACTCATACGTGACATTATATATGTATGTAATCATGCTCATACAACAATTTTCAAACATCGAAGGATATATAAAGTATCTACTGAAAATATTTGTACATATAAAATGTAATCATTAAATTATATGCATTCATTCCTTATTGGAAAATTTGATCTTATGGTTTAAAGATCATGTAACACATTTTTTCATGGTTTTATATAACAAAATGATGCTCAAATTAGGATTTATCAATATTGTAAGTTCCAAAAAGCATTATTTATAAAGAAATAACCGAATTTAATATTTCACTGAGGTTACAAAGCCTTTAAACATAAAACTTTATTATTTAACTACGAGCGACTGAAACGCTTAAAAGGGAAAAATCTACAAAGGATGAAATTGAAATAAGTAATGAAGTTAAGTAAGTTATGTGAAAGAATTACACATGTAAACAGAAAAATGAAATTGTTACTATTTAAATATTCGTTGTAAATATTATACGTACGTTTGTAGTGATCTTCCTCTTTAAGCTTTTACATTTTCGAAATCAGAAATGTACATTGGAATAAGATAAAGTCTATTCATTACTTTACGCAAGTAGAATTGTTAAAGTAAATAGTTAGATAAGAGATCTGTGTCAATCCTACAGACTATGGCAAGTTGCAAGCTATTGTTATGAAATTTATTAATAGTAACAAATTGTTGATCATACATACAGGTAAAATGCGGTTGATTGGCAAAAATATGGTGGCTAATAAAATGCAAATTATAGTATTTTTATATTTATAATAACATACTTATTTTTCATGAAACAGCTTAGCATTTTATATCATTAGAAAGGTCATTTTACTCATATTTTATACATTAAAAAATAAATTTGTAAAACCTTTTCATTTTTTCTTGGTAAAGAGTAAAACTTGGTGCTAGAAAACTATTGAAAAAAAAACAGTTAAAAAACAGTCGAGTGTTCTTTTTTAAAAGCAAGAAATTAATCCGCTTATATTTAAAAATACAAATGTACAGAACATTCAAATGTATTAAAAAATCGATCCAAAGATAAAAAAGTTATTAGAATTTAAAAATCTCCTGCTATATAATGCATATAAATATTAGTTCTTCTTGTCAACCAGTAAAACTGCTTAATTCTGGTAGCAGGTGCTTGTGAAGTCATTGGTGATTTGAGTATTAATTAATCACTGCCTTTCTTTACTTAATGCGCATGGCATGACTACTTTAGTAATGGGATTTAATAACGTTAACTTTTTGTCATATCTGACCTACGTCGCCCCATTGATAAGGACCGTTTATATATTTGTAAACTCTTTCTAATTATCTCTTGCACTTGAAATATCGTTATCAAGAGATCTCACGTAACGTTTGTTATAAACAGGCAATTATGAACATACTTAAGGACTGTCAGCAGATGTGGCGATGAGGCTGTACCTTTTGAAAGATTAATAAAACAACACAACTATATTTGAACGATTTTATTGATCAAATGTTATACACTTTTCCGCCATACATTCAGGTAATATCACACAACCTGTACCACATACATTCACCTCGATCAGGGCCGGGCCAATTTTGTCACAAAAAGTATAATATACAGTCTTATGAGGAAATAAACTTAAGTTTATTAAATCTACAAAACAAAAGAAGGGCGTCGTTGGTTTTCTACATGTGAAATTCCGTATAAATATAGTTGTGGACGCTTTTTCACCAAAGAATATATATTATATGTAAGTAACATGGGCCAGAAATATAATTGAAAGAATACACCAAACATAAGGATATACAACAATTCAATTTTGGTATGCGTTTGCATTTGTGTGCCTGTGTGAGGTTCTATATATTAAGGATCTCTCCTCTGGTGACATTCCGTGCTAAAGCCTGAAAATAAAAAATAAATCTGTTGTCACCAATAGGTTGGAAATAAAGTTGTTGCTGAACTGATAAAATAATTGAAGTGTGAAACTTATTGTAGCGCTGCATGCACAAGAACTTCTACCTGATTCGATTACATTACTTTAAACTAAGCACTCTTTCTTTGCTATCTTGAAGTTTGTCATAACTTAGAAAATTGTGAACAGAAGATACTTTTGAAACTAATGAAAAGAATCAAAACATTCTTATTTGCATACTCGGTTTTGATAAAAGTACCGACCAATGTAGAAAAAGGCATATAACAGTAAACTATTACAATGTAAACATAAATATTTTTACAAAATTTAAGTTTAGCTTTTATTATTATTTTTTTTTTTTTTTTTTTTTTTTTTTTTTGTGTAAAAGTGCTGCTATTTTCAAAATATGAACTTTTTTAGAAATACTACCAAACATGTGTATTAATATCTTTCATACACACATATCCAAAAAGATTTGCAAAGAAATTTTATTTGTACTTGACGTGGATCAATTTATTACAGATATAATTGTGATTAAAATGGTTTCACCATTTTCGTGATTACATGTTGAATTCTGCATAGACCGGTGACGGTAACTTGCACTTTCCAGTTCCGTCCACAAACAAGCTCAATCAAACCAACCGTTTTGGCGTTATTTATGGATTCGGTTTTTCTCTGGGTTTCTTATTTTTATTATTTTTATTATTATTATTATTATTATTATTATTATTATTATTATCAGACTAGCCTGCATATATTTTCAATCTGACCAAGCTCTATACTTTTGAAGCTGAATTTGTTTATTTTTATTTTCAAAGAAATTTATTTTGAGAAATAGAAAACAATGCACTTCATTGTTCTTATTCACCATGTCCGATGTTAAGCTCATTTGAATTCCTAAATTGATAAATAAATGTAAATGATCAAGGATCCTAAATTTACAGTACTGTTTGAAACTATCAATTTTCTTCATATTTTACTCAAACATACCAGAAAATCTTGTGCATCTTGAACAGACAAGTTAGTAAAAATGCTTGATGTAAACAGAAGTTCCAACCAAAAGTTTATCAGCACATCTTGCCAAGGGCTCCCACACCCGTCATTCGGAGTTGGTTTTAAAATGAACTTCGTCTGCATACATTGAAAAACCTCGCTAGTTATGCTGAAATGATAAACCTCATTGATATCATTCTATATGTATTAATGTACTTTTATCATTTTTATCGTGCAATTGTATTTACTGGCGTAAGAGGGCGGCGCCTTTAAAGCCTGAGCTTGTATCGCAAGGGATTTAATAAGCCCGGGGAATTTTTCAGGCGGTAATATACGAACGAAAAGCATGAGTACAATCTTTGTTTTCAGTTATTTATATTAGATGAAATATCTTAAAATAAGTTATATGAAATAAAGTTTCATACCGTGGGTAAATTTCTGATGCCTTTGCAAAAGAAATGTAAGGTCCATGCATTCTGCTTTGGACAACAAGCTCTTCATTACATTCGGAAAACACTTCGTCGAGTACCCTTACACATGTAAGTTTGTCAGAAAACCAGTCATGCACCACTACAAATAATGTACATAGTACAAATATGTATTTGGAACATTATCACTGCGTCGATATATGTATAATGTTATAATGAATTGCAAAGCACTTTTGCAGTATGGATTGACTTAACTTTGCACTGTTTAGTGTTTTGAATAAATGAACGCCAATATATATTAGCACTGTATTTTCGGAACCCAAAACATATCTTTTACACACAGGCGGGACGATGATCGTAAACCTTTTCAATAAATGCGGGGTTTTTCATATTTTTCTTCTACTTCTTGTTACTATTTTATTAAATCACGCATTTTACAGAAACATTAACCTTTATAGATTACTTTGCCTTTGTCATAATTCTGATTTCTGTTGTGTAATACATTGCTATTGGTTAAAAGAAGACATCACATTCTTGTTTGTTTTTTATTGTTTTTTTTTTTTGTTTTTTTGTTGTTTTTTTTTGTTGTATTTTTTTAGCAAAAATGTTTTAAACATTCTTAAGTTCAATGACCATTTCATACCCTTTTGTATCCACTCTGAGACGTCGATTCCGTCACGAAACACGTTCATCTTATTTCTTAAATACTCAGCCACCTGGACATATTCTGCTGGGCATTTAAGGGACAATACATTCATACAGTCCATGTAGGAGTCTTTACGTGATTCATTGCTGCAATAAAAAAATCATTAACCTTCACTACAATGAAATCTTAAATGAACTTCGATCTTTCTTTCTTAACAACAAGCAGTTCATCATTTTAAGATAAAATATCATCATATATATACTGACTGAAGAGAAAACAGTGCATGCCATGACTACACATCACGGACGTTCCGAGTGATCTTGGATATTTCAGCCGAATCCAGCCAGACCTGGGAATGATTACATTGACCAGAAATTGATATAATTACAATTTATTTCAGATTTTATTGTAACTGATTATGATTGATTGCCAAGACTTTCTCATGTAATCATTGAAATTACAATTACTTTAAGAAATTAATTGATTGATAATCAACTAGATAATGTTATCTCTCATAAATATCCAAAAAACAGTGAACCCTCGAAAGCAAATTTACATGAAAAATGCAGAATCGGGTTGACTGAGTCTGTACATGAGGGGTAATGAAAAATGCACATCCATGGCGCCCTCTAGCACCGGCTTGGGCGGTACATAACTTGAACACGCAAAAGTTCTCCAATTATGATACCGAAAGACAATAAAAAAATAACAACCCTGACGTGAAGTACGGGGCAATTTTGTATGGCTGTCACACGGAACTAACATAATAAGTCAACAATCCAGTCTGCGATGTTCAAGGGAATGCCAGTCTAGTTCTTCTTGCATGGTGGTGAGACACAAAACAGGAGAGTAATCCCTTTTATCCATCTTTGTTTACCTTGTCAAAATTATTTTTTTTTGTGTAGAGAGACCAGATCGTTGACTCGTATCCAACCTATAGTCGAACCAGGGACTAGTATGCTAGTTCTTTCAATTTCTCGTTTTGTTTGTTAATTTACATTGCAAGTTGATAAGACAAAAGGACCTGTTTTAATCGGTAGTTATTCTAGATATTAAGAGGTTAATACACGGCAGGAGAGGGCCGGAAGGTGATAATCGGCCCGCAAAATGAATAATGGACCCGAGGGCTTTAGCCCGAGGGCCATTATTCATTCAGGGCCGATTATCACCTTTCGGCCCTACTCTGACGTGTATTAATGTCTTTAATACACTTGGTAGATCTAATAGTAGCATTTAAAAACACAACAACAACAACAAAGTTCTTTCGGTGAAATTCTTGTCTACAGCACTCTTCTACTGTTCTGTACAGAGATGTTTTCTGTTTGTGTGTTCAAAGCAGTAGAATCTAGAAGCAAGTTTTATTTTCATTTTTTTCGGAATGAATTTGTCGTATTTGTTTCTTCAAATTTCAATAGTAACAAAAATGTGTTTGTACTAAATACGCTTAAGCTCTCATAATAAAAATAAAGCGATTCGTGCTGACAACCTACTTTCACTTTTACAGTTAACTGTTTGATGACGTAAAATATAACGTCATTGTTTCAGTTTGTGCACTTGCACATGTTCTGGGGGCTGATAACTAGTTCTCGGCCGGGGCCGCAAATTCATAATAGGTCACGTGACACTCAAAATCAGTTGAAATCATATTACTAGGCAATTTTGTTACTATATATAGTAACAAGTGTATTAAAAGTTTGTAAATCTAACGTCCGCTGACGAATATACTGACCGATTCTGGGACTTGGCCATAAACAGTATATATATCTTGTTGTTAAATTTTAGTTGTTGTTGTTGTTTTTTTTGTTGGTTTTTTTTGGTGATATGTATGTATTCAATGTTTACATTACACCGGAAAAAACCCTTTCCGGACTCTTATCCTGCTTGCGTATTTGAGTCACAAAAAATGAGGTCTTATCCGTGAATTCTATCCGCCTTTCACATAATTTGTATATCTCAAAGAAGTCGGCAACAACAAGACTTATGCTGTGCCTTTGTAATTGTGCTATTCTTTGTCTCACAAAGGCTTTTTTCTAGATGGGCGTTACTTTGTATTTAGAGAATGACCAAGAATGTGATTCCATATACAAAATAAACATGCCCATATCATTGCGCGAAAAAAAAGTGCCAACATATTTAATTTAGAAAAAAAAATGTTTTCAGAATATTTTTTTACCTGCAAGTTGTTCGTATGTCACTGAGAACGTCATCTCGTGTGATTTCATGTCTGCCATAGAAATACTTCATCTGAAAGAAACCGTCTGGTCAGCAATCCATATCATGTGATACAAATTCATTGTATCTGCTACAAAATGTGTCATCAGCAAATTCGACTGGGTTGCAAAATATTGAGCTGATAAAAAACACAAAGAGAAAAACCACTGCGCTGAAATAGAAAATAAATTAAGATAAATTTTAATTCATAATTTATGGACAGTTGATTAAATTAATGTTTAAATTGACCAACATTATGTAATTTTTTTCATATTTGAATATTTGTCTAAAACGTTATCCAAGGATAGCAGAGGATGGTGATTTCGTTGCAACGTCGGGGCATATCTTTTTGCAAACAAGTCAATATTTCATCAAAGACTTTAATAGATATTCATATACTCGTATTTGATAGATATAATTATAATTTCAAGCACTTACATATACCAAACATTAGTTTGAGTGATAAAACCTACTGCATTGAATTGACAATGAACTTGATTAGCCGTTAATTCTTCGTTACAATAAGAAGATGTTTGTTTATTTCAAATGCAAAATGTACAAAAAAAGGGTCTACACTTATGAGATGTTTAACGTCAGCGACAAGGAAAAAGCAGTAGGTGATTCTTTTATTAAAAAATGGCAAAATGTCAAACAATGGATCACAATTGATCAGAAAATCATTTTATCATCATTTTAGCATCTATTTAGATTATTGGAGTGTTATAATGATTTAACATAGAAATTTTTTACTTAGCATTAATAAATTTAGATATTTTATCGACCATTTTGGGGTTTCCCTTGCGCGTTTAGCTTTTATACAGAATTTATTTTAGTTCGATTGTGTAGGAAGCTATAAGTTTACAGACACACTTTCGAATCTATTCTTGGAACCAACTAGTCCTAAGCAATAAGTGAAAAGTTTCTTGCTCAAGGAAACAACGACTTGTCGCTGACGAGGTTTGAACCCTTGCGGCAAGCGATCATTAGATTACTTGTCAAAGGATGAAATGTTATAATGGAAATTGACAAACATTTTAAATCGGAAAATCTTATATATGATCACAACAAAATGTTTTCTTTTGTTTTCAATAATTTGCAACTACGAATATTAAAATTAATGTTTTACTATCCTCGGAATGTAATCACAAAACACACAATGTAAAGAATCAAATTGATTTAGTCAATAAAAATTAACAAGAAAAAGACCACCTTTTATTTCCATCGTGAGTTCACTGTTGCACAAACTATTCTAACTTACACGGAGGAATCCTTGTTATTTTATAGATGGAAAACATTCTATAATTACAGTAATTAGCAATTATAATAACAAAATGAAACCTATTCAAATTAAATATCCATAACGTACAATTACGCTTACAATTATGATAGGCATTGTAGTAATTAAATGTGTATCAAACATATGGTTACAACAGTAAATGTCCGACTAAAGTGTAATTTGACCTATTCATTTTCATGGACGGTCGTCCATATAACCTCCGGAATACATGATCTTTATTATCTTGTGAAATGCTTTAAATAGTTGATATTTATCGGCCAACTAGCATAAGAGAAAGTAAATGGCCCTTATTATACATGTATCAATATATTAATCAAAATAGAATAACACATGCGCACAGAGTTATAGCATAAAACCATCATATCATGAAAACTGTACAATATGCATACTCCTTTATTTTTCATTGACGATATATATATTTTCAACATGTAAAAGCTGTGACCATGCATACAAAAAATGTTGATTGCCTTACCGGTGAGCTGAGTATTGTATGCGGCTGCTTTCAGTCTTCGGAATTGTCCGGTGTTGATGTTGATCTTTTCCTTCATAATTTGTCACAACAAATCATTATTATCAGTACACGGTAGGATGCGCTTAACATCTGTGGCTTTTTTCACTAAGAATACAACAAAGCATGCAACAGCTGGGATAGGACAATATGTCAAGTTTGTAAAACAAAGATCTTGCAATTATTAGGAAAATATTTAACTTAAAACTATGTTGTTGTTGTTTTTATTTTTGTTCTTATTTTTGTCGGTGGTTGTGTTGGTCGGCATCATGTTTCAAGTGGTGGTGTTGTTGGTGGGTGGTGGTACTTTTCTTTTATTCTTGGGGCTTAAAGTATGTTTATGAATGTTTAAATTGGCCTAAAAACAAGATAAAAACAAAACTGAAAACAGTATGCCTGTTCAATTACACTTTTTATATGAAAAAAAGAAATTGTCAAAAAATACTCAATATACATTCGAGTGACTTGAGTTTTACTCACTTTCTTTCTTTTCAGTATATAAATTTTTAATGAATCAAAATAAAGACAAAAGCCCTGCCTACCCTACCATTGTAATGATATAAAATTAAAGCGTAAATTTCCGTCATACTTGACATACGTTTAGTATATAGTAAAATTGATTATGAATAGACATGTACATTTACATGTATTTCTAACTATTTACCATATAGCTGTTTTGAACTTTTCAGTCATACATTTAATAGATACCTTTCAACGCTTGTGCACGGATCAAGGCCGGGACTATTGTGAGCATTGATAAGTCTTTGAGGATAGCCAAGATATTACATCTAACAAACATCAAAATACATCACTGACTTTTATTACGAATATACATCATGCAATTAATTGTATTTTTTCCAAATTTTGTAGGCATTCCAGATTCATATATTTGTGGAAAAACAAATATACATGACGTTTTTTAGTAAGGAGTACATGTATATATATAGACTAGAATGCCCAGAAATAGAACTTTCTGAAAGAATACACCAACATTAGGATATATATTAAATCCATTTTTGCCCGTGTTTGCATTTGTATGCGTGTGTAAAGTTCTAAATATTAAGGATCTCTCCTCCGGAGACACTCTCCGCAATAGCCTGAAAACAGAAGAATATCAGTAGTAAACAGAAATTAAACAAATAAAACTTGTAGCTGAACTGATAAAAGACATGTAAATAATCGTCTACCTAAATCCATAGTATTATCGTAAACTTATGTATTTCTCTTTTATCTTGATGAAACTTCCATCTGTCTTAGCTTTTTTAAAGATTTGTGAACAGGTAGAAGTAGTATTGTATTCAAACATACCAGAAGTTCTTGTGCATCTTGGACAGACAAGAGCGAAAAAAAGCTTGACGTAAACATCAAGTCCGTCCAATAGTGTATCAGTATATCTTGCCAAGAGCTAACACAACCGTCACTCGGAGTTGGTGTTAAGGTAAACTTTGTCTTCATACAATGAAACATCTCGGTAATAATCCTAAAATGATACACCATATTACAATCGTAGTGGTTTCGTACATAAATATATACAGGTGTCCTTAAACATTCATGTTTAAGAAAGAAAAGAAAACGTCACGTGCTCTCGTAAGTTTATCTGTTATTTTTCGTTTTCTTCTTCGTTAACTAGCTGCTGCAAGAATTGATAGTAATGACAGTGTAAGAATCTGTTATATACTATAGTAAAACAATTTGCTTTTTAATACCTGTTGTACCAATGCATTCTTATGAACTCACATTATGTATAACACTTTCAAACACTATTCTTAAGGTAAGCATTCTGCATTTTGACGTTAGATTCATTCAATCAAAGACTGAGAAAGAAAAACTAATAAATATTAAAATTATACATAAACACAGTGCAAATTTTAACATTGGCTTAAATATATTGACATTAAGTTCTTTGAAATAAAGATCACATACGATGGAAAGAGTTCCAATGCCATTGCAAAGGAAACATTAGATCCTGGAACTCTGTTTTCAATATTGAGCTCCTCCACACAGTTAGTCAGTACGTCGTCAGTTACCATTAAACAAGTACGTTTGTTGGAAAACCCGTCGTGTACTACTGTAAACATAAAGCGTATAATTCAAAAAAATGTATCTGAAATCAAAGATATATTATCACCGCATACATATATATAAATGTTGTAATCAATTGTATGTCCTTAGTGTTTTATGGTCTGTATAAAGTTGACATGTTACTGTTTTGCTTTATAGTTTTGAATTTTGAATAATTTAACGTCGGTAGATAAACAGTAAAAGTCAAAACCTAAATTATTATGTATTTTACACAAATCATATCTATTGTTAACATTTGTGAAGAAACGTTGTGACAAAGTATACCCAATGGTGAAAGCTTAATTTTAAAGGGATGTTTGTTTTTGGAAAAGCTGCTTTTTATAATATTAAATAATATCAAATTACGTTCCTTAATAGAAACTTTCAAAATAGCTTTATCAATAATGTATTTACATTGTTTACCATTATTTCTATTTTTGTTTTAAGTTCTAACAAAAAAAAGTCATACCAAAGTCTGAATGTGGTAATATAAAGTTTTCATTTATTTTTCGGTAAAGATATACTATGCTCATCTTTGAGTAAAAATATTTTGATCGGAGAAATTTATTAAAACCTATGAAATTCTTACTGAATATGTTTAATTTGTATAAAAATGAAGAAAACTATACATTGGTAGTCACGTTCTTTATCATTGGATAAGTCATGTTGGTCTTTTCTTTAAAAAAAAGCTGCCAGTGTTTTTAACTACACTATATATTCATATTGTGGCGACCTATAGTGTGTAGAGTTTTAAACGTGACATATCAACTTTGTGTGAAGTCAAAACATGTTTATTTCATATTTACAAAGAGACTATGTAGTAATTATCAATATTTTCTTATATCAGATTTGAGCATAGTATATCTTTAACATTTTTTATTTCATGGAAACATTCAAGTACAATTATTGGCCCTTTCATACCTTTCTGAATCCAGTCTGAGACATCGCTACCATCGCAAAACATGTTCATCTTATTTCTTAAAAACTCATCCACCTCGACATATTGCACTGGACATTTGAGAGACAACAAATTCATACAGTTATTGTAGGCCTCCTTATTTGTCTCATTGCTGCAATTGTTAAAATGATTAAATGTAATAATCAATCCTTACTAAACAAAATATCGTAAATGGACTCGTTATTTGAATGTGAACAAACCGTTAGTATTCATCATGTTAGGGAAATTTTCGAAATATATTTTGAGTAAATGGAGAACAGTGCAGATCAAGATCAGACGATTAATTAAATGAGCCAGCTGATATTGACATGCACTGGTCCGCACAGGCAGATTCTGTCACCACCAGAAATCTAATTGTTAGGTATAATACAATTTTCTTAACTATAGTTCTGTATTTATTATTTTACATTTTCATAAAATGATACAATAGCACTACTATCACAACTTTTTTTAAAACTAGAATCATTACTTTTTTTGAGTACTCGGTTTTGTATTAAATCGGAATGTAGTGGTATTAACTTATATTTTTTTATATATTTTATCAATTTATTAATTTTGTTTGTTTGTTTGTTTTTGTGTGTGTTTGTTTGTTTGTTTGTTTTATTGATTTATTAATTGATAGATAACTTTTTTATTAATTTATTCATCTATTTATTTATTGATTTATTTCATTCTGTCTTTCTTTCTTTATTTTTTATTTCTTTCATTCTTTCTTAATATTTTTGTTTATTTATGTATTTTTTGATAAATTAATTTATTTATTTATACGTTTTACAATATAATTATAATACTAGAATGTCAAATAAAGTCATGAATTATTACTCTAAATAGTTATAGATATTATAATAGTATATGATAAGTGTTTTAAATTGATATATTGATATAAATTAACCATTTATATTCACATGAAAATCTCATTAAGTGTTTTAACAGTGGTAATATATACAAATTATGCGCATTATAATGGAACGTGGTCATCTGACTGTACTGAATGTGAGCGAAAAATTCAAATTACACACAGGCACTGAAAGAATCTGACATTTTAGATTTTTTTGTTATAATAGAGAGAAAAAATATAAAGGATAAAGGTGAAAGTGTTAAAGTGTATTTTGATGAATTTGCCATGCGAATAAACCGCGAGTTTGTGAACCTGTTTACGAAACAAACAAACGAACGAGTTTCCATGAAATAGAACGGACAAACCTTATATCAGACAAAAACAAAAAACCCAAACGTTCATTTCCCAAGCATGTTTTAGACATACATGTTCAAATAGACATCATAAAAACGAATGTTGAGTTCTATCCACCTTTCACACGTTTTGCATATCTCAAAAACAAAGGTCATTGTATTATTTTTGTTTGTTTGTTTAGTCAATATTTTTTCTGCGGCTTTTTAACGACCTGTACTGTTATCGAAAACAAATAACAAAATGAAACTGTTATTGAAGTAGTCGAAGGCAACAGCAAACACCTACATTGTGCTTTGCTAATTTTGCTATTCTGTGTTTTCATTTCAAACAAAAAAAATCATACAGTCAGAATTTACTACCAAAACTAGCAACAAAAGCGGGTGTGGGTCTTTGTCAAAGTCGATATATTTGTTTTACCTGCACGTTGCTCGTACGTCACTTAGAGCGTCATCTCGTGAGACTTCAATCATTCTTGAGAGATGTCTCATCTTAAAGAAACCGTCTGGCCTGCATCCTATATCATATGAAACCAACTCGTGGTAATTGTCACAAAAAGGATCATCGTCAATTTCGACTGGTACGCAAGATATTGACTGGATACAAATCAGTAAGAGAAAAATCACAGCTTCTGAAATTACAACAAAACCCAAAGGTTAAAATCATAAATGTGCGATTAAATTTTATCTTTAGTTGGCCTGCATTATGTAAACATTTTATATCCGGATATTCATCTAATGCATATGTGTTTGTTTTGTTTGGTTTTACGGCGAACAAATACAATTTAGGACATATGACGCCGAAACAGGAAAAATGATTTTGGATAAACTCGCGTACCATCCTAACTGCTTGTGCTAAGACATGCATAGATTGTAAGAATTCAAACCAATTTTGTCGTCTCACTGTTTGAAACAGTGGAGTTATCAGTTTTACATCACTCACTTATATATTTCGATAAACCACCGAAAAGCATGTACATGTGTAATAAATCCTCATTATCTTACGGAATTGATCTTTAGATGGTCCTCTTAGTAATGTACATAAAATGTAATAGTACTCGTTGCTAATGTGAATCTCTTACTTAAAATGTATACTTCCATTGGTTATTTTAGGGGTAGTTTTTATTTGATTCGTTATTTTTTAAAGATCAATGCAATTGTTTTAGAACCAATGACCGCAACAAAGCTGTGAATTATATGTCAAGTTTTAACATAATCACAATGAATGTTATCTTTTAAATGTATTTACAATTTGTTTGCAACAACATATTTGCAGTTCATTTTTGATACATAAGTCACTATATATAATCACAAATATCAAATGTTGTAAACGAATCAAATTGATAAGCACAAGTACATTAGAATTAATACAAATTTGACAAGAAAAAATATCACCTTTTATTCCCATGTTGAAAACGTCACAATTCCTCCACAAGTAATTCTCATTCGAATAACTGATGGGGAGTTATCATTGTTCTTTATGTACAGGATGAAAGCCTTCTATCATTACAGATATTAAAAATTTATTGTAATAACATAATAACAAAATGATACCAATTACACTTTGATGACCATAATGTATCATTGTGCTACAATTGGTATTGCTATGTTTTAACCAGGACTAAATGATTGTGTCTTTTAACTAAACACAGCAAATATTCCACTTATCGTATAATTTGACAAATTCATGTATGATGGCTCGTCCATATGACCTTTGGAAAACGCAATTTCCTACATATCAGTTCTCTTGTGTTGATTTATATAAATTGCTCATATGACCTTCAACGAAAAATATCATCATAAAAAAGCAAATGGTCATGATATTATCAAAGATAACCAGAATACAATAACGCATGAGCATAGAGTTATGGCATGGACGCATCGTATTAAGAAATAAAAGCACAAGAAAAAAAAGATCACTATTTACAGTATATCTTTATTTTGATCTATTTATATTTACAGCGCATAAAACCTATGCTCATGATAAGATGGCAATGGCGTTCCATACGAACAAATGGTGGTTCTGCGTGAACTGCAACAGCAACATTTTATGAAAATGTTGTAACGTTAAAAAAAGTCAGGTCGAAATATATATGACTAGTCATTAGCCGATAGAGCACTTATACCTCCACATACAACTGTTTTGCCTCTTTACTCGCTTTTCTTTAACGTTGATGATGAAGAGGATGACGATGACAATAACGATGATGATGATGATGATGATGATATTGATAATGTTATAGTGATATTTTGCAAGTAGTATTATAACATTTCAAAGCATCATAAAATCATATGATTGCATAACAGTACACATTTGTGTGCTGTTTACCCATTTTATCGTTGTATATGGGTTTTATACGTATAAATCACGTGACAAAAGTACTGGCCACTAGATAGATACGAAGCCCTTGAAAGTACTTTCCTATTTAACAATTGCATTTAACAATGGAAACAAAAGTATATTCAAAATTCATTCCTTTTTTTTTTTGTTATTTGTGGATTTATACCAGTGGCGATTGTGATTTTTTTTCAAGCAAATTATCATTAAAGTTGACGAGCAGCTCTTGTTCTTTTTGCCATTGTTACCCCCTACGGTCCTTTTTTACCCAAAGTGTGTGTAGTGTGTACTACTCGGAAATAGTTGATGATGAATTCCCGGCAAATAGATCAGTATTAAAGTAAACGTCTGTTCCTATGAAAACAAAAGTATATTGACGAATTAACAGAAAATCACACTATTTCATACCGAATGAATATCACAAAAATTCTTATTTATCACAATTAAAGAAACTTATTGCCAAGTTTACATAATTTCTTTGAAGGCATATATTGCACAAATTGAATTGAACATGTTAGACACTAAAATTATTAGAGAAATATTAAAATAAGCGACAAATCAACAGAATATGTTACTAAATTGTCTTTGATCTGTTAGCTGCTTTCGATTACTCTCGGTACTTCCTTGACAGCAATTTTCAAGTATGCCAGATTCACGTCTGAATAAAACGATCTTTAAACATTGTAAATATGTGTCTGGTACCAACTGTAAAAACTGGAATTATAGAGTACAAGATATTTTGATAAGATACAACTGTGGTGATTATATTGCTATGGAACATGTACATTTACACAAGAAAGAATTGTTAGATAAAGTTGTAGATAATGTTTTTAGTGAATATCTATACAAATGGATTGAATCACTTCACCTGATATATAGTTCTAGCAATTGTGGTCTTAATAAACTAAGAACATATAGAAACTTCAAGTTTAACTATGAGACAGAAGAATATGTCAAAACTATACTGCATAGCAAACATAGATCTGCATATGCTAAATTTCGTTGTGGAGTAGCCCCAATTAGGCAGTAGAGACTGGTAGATATGAGTGTCTGGCAGTAAATGATAGAATTTGTCCTTTATGCCATTTAGGGGTAGAAAATGAAAAACATGTGTTGTTGTACTGCAATGTTTATTCTGACATTAGGAACGACCTGTTTGTAAAAGCTATGGAAATAGATAGTGGGTTGAAATTTAAGTGATGATGAAAAGTTTATACTTTATACTCTCCAATCCAAATATTGTTAAGTATGCGGCAAAATCCTGTTATCAAATTCTTAACATTCGAAATAGATATATGTATCACAACACTTGAGATTCAGTAGATGATTTTAATTTTTTTAAAATAATATTGTATATAAAAATGTAAGATAATATTTGTTTTGACAATACTTGTATATATCTTCAGACTTGCGGTGTCTCCAGATATATGGTAGTAAATTGTCGAAATAAAATTAATTTTTACACATGGGTAGGATTTTCTTAATAATAGTTAAGGTTTTTTATCACATGATTAAGACATGGTTGCTAATCTAGTTCTCATTTTCTATTCTTACTAAGTAAAGTTTGGTTTTTTAGAGGCTGATCATTACTTATGACAGAATTTTAAGTGTTTTATTTGACAGCTTTTTTTTAGATAAATTTTAGATAAATTTAAGATAAATTTTATGTCTGGATTAGCAACTGTGTACTATTAATTTTTTTTTTTTTTAACTGCCCAAAAAAAAACTATATGGAAAATATTGATGTCTGGTTTATGTGCAGTCATGGTGTGGGTGGAGCAACGAAGTGTTAACATAAGGTTAACACTTCGGTGTTCCACAAAATGCTGATTACTGATTGGTGTATATGCGTGTATAGTGTTCATTAATGTATATGCAGTGGAGTTCCACTAATAAGACCACCTTGAATGTTTCAAAAATCATGCAAATCTCGGCAATATAAAGAATAAGAGTTTAAGTTATAGAAGCTAAGTGGCTCGCTGATGGGACCTTTCCGCTGTTGGGGCCATCATTTTGTGTGGTCTTTTTTTGGTGGAACTTTACTGTATATGTTAGTATATGTAAATATATGTAAACATATAGTCTCAGATAATTCTTTTTAGAATGACCATATTGTAATTGTAATTTTATATGTCTTTTAAAATTGTTAAATATGGATGAGACTCAAATAAAATAAAATATAGACAGCATGCACAAAATATACCAATGACCGCCAGGATCATCAGGAAGACGGTAACACCCAGTAGTGATATTATGATAATTGCCGTGTCGCTCAAACTGCTACCCGACATAATTGCTCTGTTTGAAAGAGAAAAACAGTGTATTAGTATGTATTCTTCAGCAAGAAAAAATCATTCAAAAGAGAAAAATGACGTTCAAGGTATAGTACCAAAGACGGGATGGGAACATTTCAATGTTATGATTTTCTTCATTTCATCTCTATGAATTTACAGATGAAATGTCCCTAATTGCCTTTCATAATAAGGTGACTTAATTGTACCATCTTCAGGAAAGAATGATCAGTGTATACGAGCAACATCGTAAACGGTAATATTTTAATTGTAAGCATAAAAAAAGCAAAACTAAGGCCCAAATCGTTGAAATCTCTGTATCAACAAGAAACTATGTAATGATAAAACTACATGTTATTTCAAATGTTAAGATTAATTATAGAACAACTAATAAAGGTAAATAATATTCATCACTAAATATCAAGAGCTGGAACATTTCGTTCTTCAACGCAGGTAAAATTATATCATTAAAAAAGAACATAATATTTGAAAATTTAGGTACATGTATAAGTGTACGAAGTAAAAATGAAACAATGATTATACTGAAAAAATAAAAATCTTTAAAAAGGATACTCGGCTGAAGTAACACTGGTTAACTTGAATACCTGCACGTTTTATTTTAAAACTGTCATTTACACTTATTTTAGAATGTCAAATGAGATTCCCAGATTTCAATTTGTAATTTAAAATGGCCAATGGAAATCATTTTTACAATGTATACTCAGTTCTTCCTTATAACTTTTACAGGAAGTCAAATTGATTTTAAATGGTCTTCGGCCAAAAATAGGCAAGGTTAACATCCATAAAAATATGTGTTCATTTTCAATTGTAGAAATTTACTTTACCTACTGGTCTTGTGTTATTGTAAAAGCAACTCCCTTTTATCATTACTCCCGTAGCTTCTTTACTTTCAGTTTAAACGTACATGTAATAAGCCAAAAGTTGCCTCACCGAGCGAGTTATCTGAATCTATCTTAGTGTTGCAATAACTTCTGTAGAAAAAAGACAAGTCGTTAAGGCGCCTTAATTAGATTTAATGATATCCAACCTTTCCTTGTGAATATTCACTTTAAAATTGCATGACCAATGATACTTGTTAACATTATCAAGATTATGCAACTGTTTTATTATAACCAATGAAAAAAGACGTTATAAAATCCATAAGAATTATTTAAAGAAAAAAAAAACACTTTTCTGAAATTTTAAGTTGTTTAATATAAATTCTATAACTTAAGTGGAGACACTGATCTTGATAATTTTTTTCACTCACGGTTTAACTGAGCAGCTTTGATAAACGCCTTCCTATTTTACACGGAAGTTCGGAAGTTCACAACAAATTCAATAGTGTTTAAATAGATATAAACCGAAAAGTAGCGTTTGTACGTTCCCGGAAGCTGGAAATACTGACCGGAAGTAACTGTAACGAAAATTAGAATTTGGAGACAAAAGACTGTCATTTAACGTAGTCTATAACATGTATAATATCATTATATCATCTATTCGGTTCACTGGTATATCTTCGGCTATTTCCGTAAACAATCGTACTCTTCTAATCGTCTGTCTTTCCATTTGAATTTAATATTTTTATTGAGAAAAACAAAACGGACGTAACGTAGCTTTAAGTAATGATTTGACATTAAATAAACATTAATTTTAACCTTTAGAATGCTGGTGGCAAGTTTCTACCCAAAAGCGACCAAAGCAGATCAAAATAAACTGACACATCAGTGCCGTATGAATAAAATGTACCAGGGAAGCTATTCAATCAATATTCAATTTGAAACAACCCTAAAAATGATGGTTTTGTCCAAAATGTAGAGTGGACAAGTCATTTGTTGATATCAAGCCAGGATAGGGTTTCGAAACAGATACAGAATACATCTTCAGATACATTTTCATCAGATGAAGACATATTTCTGGAGATGGAAAACTTTTGTTGTTATATTGTTTATTATTAATAATATAAAGATATAATATTTTCTTTCTTTTTTTTCACTTAGCCATTTATACGTTGAAAATACATTGGAGACGGTTAGTATGAAACATATAATGTTATTAATCAAGTGCTTAGAAAAATATATAAGACATTACACGACAGTATAGCGAGTCCATACAGTGTCATAAAAGAAAATGAATCAATCTATATGCTATTTCATTCAAAAACACGTTACGCTTGATTTAATAGGCATACAATCGTGGTGTAATGAACATATGTCACTCTTTCCGGTAGATGGCGCCCTAACAACAGTTGTAAAGAAAATGGCAAACTTACTTCATTGAATGCGAGTGCATATTGCTAACAAGCATTCCAATATTAAGATTAAAATATTCTAGGGAATATTTGCACAGTCAGCCTTTGGTTTATTTTTTTGGATGTGTTGATACTCCTAAAATTCAAATGTATATTTATTGCATTGGATAATTCTATTAGAATGTGAAATGAAAATGTAAGTTAGTCTCAAACAAACATTACACTAAGAAGAATAATTAGAAATTTGATTTCCGGTAACGTTTAATCTTTTTATGTACATAAAAAAATATCTAAGGCTATTTTAATCTTTCATAACTATATTATACATGTATTGTTGAAATTTCCATTATTAGAAATAACTCTATTATACTATACTACTCTGATACTCTGCCGTTATAATTATACAATTTATGACAAACAAAAATGATGAAATTAATTCAAAAAACTGAGAACATGTCAAATTTACATATATTTTTTTATCAAAATAAATCTAGCAATTTATCTTGACTGTGACTTTACCTTTGATCTAGGGACCTCCTTGTACTGGAGTCATGACCTGACTTTGATCCCTAGGTTGACAGAAAGACTTCTTTCTTTCTCGAGTAAAAATCATACAAACGTATATACATGTCACGGTCAATTTTGTTTAGTTAAACCAAAGTAACTTTATAGAACACATATTTATTAAATAAATAAACTATTAACGCCGCATTCTGCTTAAG